>NW_027143368.1:0-64201 GCF_026170545.1 Melanerpes formicivorus
AGCCCCAGCCCCAGTCCAGCCCCTGCCCTGGACCCAGCCCCAGCCGCAGCCCTGCCCAGCCCAGCCCCAGCCACCGCCCAGCCCCCACCCCATCCTCATCCCCAGCCCAGCCCCAGCCCTGCCCTAGCCCAGCCCCAGCCCTGGACCAAGCCCCACCCCTCAGCCGAACCCAGTGCCAGCCTGGCCCCAGCCCTGCCCTAGCTCCAGCCCTAGCCCTGTCCCCAGCCTCGGCCCGTGCCCCAGCCCCAGTCCCAGTCCTGCCCCAGCCCAGCACCCAGCCCCAGCCCTACCCTCAGCCCAGCCCCAGACCCAGGCTGGCCCCAGCCCTGTCCCCAGTCCCCAGCCCCAGGCCCAGCCCCAGCCCCAGCCCCAGCCCCAGCCCCAGCCCTGCCCCAGCCGCAGCCCCAGGCCTGACCTCAGCCCTGCCCCAGCCCTGGCTCCAGCCCCAGCCCCAGCCCCAGCCCTGCGCCAACTCAGCCCCAGCCCAAGGCCCAGCCTCAAGCCTAGTCCTGCCCCAGCCCTGCCCCCAATCCAGCCCCAGCCCTACCCCTACCTCAGCCCTAGCCCCAGCCCTGCCCCAGCCCCATCCTTGCCCCCAGCCCAGCCCTAGCCCGGCCCCAGCCCCAGCCCCATGCCCAAGCCCTGCCCTAGTCCCTGCCCCAGGCTCAGCCGCAGCCCCAGCCCTGCCCCAGCCCCAGCCCTAGCCCAGCCCTGCCCTCAGCCCAGCCCTAGCTCGGCCACAGCCCTGTCCGCAGCCCCAGCCCCAGCCCCAGCCCCACCCTCGTCCCCAGCCCAGCCCCTGCCCCAGCCCTACACCTGCCCAGTCACGGTCCATGCCCAGCCCCAGCCCTGCCCCAGCCCCCGCCCCCGCCCCAGCCCCAGAACTGCCCCAGCCTCAGTCCTGCCCCAGCACCGGCCCCAGTCCCAGCCCCAGCCCTGCCCCCAACCCAGCCCCAGCCATGCCCCCAGCCCAGACCTGCCCCCAGCCCCAGCCCAAGGCCCAGCCTCCAGCCTACTCCAGCCCCAGCCCCGGCACCAACCTCAGTCCCAGCCCTACCCCAGGCCCCAGCCCCTGCCCCCAGCCCAGCCCCAGACCTGCATCAGCCCTGCCCCAGCCCTAGTCCCCAGCCCACCCCCAGCACAGCACCAGCACAGCCCCAGCCCTAGACCCAGCCCAGCCCCAGCCCCAGCCCCAGCCCCACGCTCAGCCCCAGCCCAGCTCAAGCCACAGCCCAGCCACAGCCCTGGACCCAGCCCCAGCCCAGCCCCATCCCCAGCCCTGCCCCAGCCCTGCCCTCAGCCCAGCCCCAGCCCCAGCCCGGACCCAGTCCTGCCCCAGCCCAGGACACAGCCCCACCCTGCACCCAGCCGCATCCCCAGCCCCGCCCCAGCCCTGCACTCAGCCCAGCCCCAGCCCCAGCCCGGACCCAGTCCTGCCCCAGCCCTGGACACAGCCCCACCCTGGACCCAGCTCCAGCCTCAGCCCAGCCCCAGCCCAGGCCCTAGCCCAGCCCCAGCCCCAGTCTAGCCCCTGCCCTGGACCCAGTCCCAGCCCCAGACCAGACCAAGCCCAGCCCCAGCCCCAGTCCAGCCCCAGCCCTGACCCCAAGCCCAGCCCCAGCCCCAGTCCAGCCCCACCCCAGCCTCATCCCCATCCCAGGCCCAGCCCTGCCCCAGCCCAGCTCAGCCCCAGCCCTGCCCCCCAGACCAGCCCCAGCCCCAGCCCAGCCCCAGCCCAGCCCCAGCCACCGCCCAGCCCCCAGCCCTGCCCTAGCCCAGCCCCAGCCCTGGACCAAGCCCCACCCCTCAGCCGAACCCAGCCCCAGCCTGGCCCCAGCCCTGCCCTAGCTCCAGCCCTAGCCCTGTCCCCAGCCTCGGCCCGTGCCCCAGCCCCAGTCCCAGTCCTGCCCCATCCCAGCCCCCAGCCCCAGCCCTACCCTCAGCCCAGCCCCAGACCCAGCCTGGCCCCAGCCCTGTCCCCAGTCCCAGCCCCAGGCCCAGCCCCAGCCCCAGCCCCAGCCCTGCCCCAGCCGCAGCCCCAGGCCTGACCTCAGCCCTGCCCCAGCCCTGGCTTCTGCCCCAACCCTGGCTCCAGCCCCAGCCCCAGCCCCAGCCCTGCGCCAACTCAGCCCCAGCCCAAGGCCCAGCCTCAAGCCTAGTCCTGCCCCAGCCCTGCCCCCAATCCAGCCCCAGCCCTACCCCTACCTCAGCCCTAGCCCCAGCCCTGCCCCAGCCCCATCCTTGCCCCCAGCCCAGCCCTAGCCCGGCCCCAGCCCCAGCCCCAGCCCAAGCCCTGCCCTAGTCCCTGCCCCAGGCTCAGCCCCAGCCCCAGCCCTGCCCCAGCCCCAGCCCTAGCCCAGCCCTGCCCTCAGCCCAGCCCTAGCTCGGCCACAGCCCTGTCCGCAGCCCCAGCCCCAGCACCAGCCCCACCCTCGTCCCCCAGCCCAGCCCCTGCCCCAGCCCTACACCTGCCCAGTCACGGTCCATGCCCAGCCCCTGCCCTGGACCCAGCCCCAGCCCCACCCCAGCCTCATCCCCATCCCAGGCCCAGCCCTGCCCTGGCCCAGCCCCAGCCCCAGCCGCAGCCAATCCCCACTCACGGCCCCATCCCTGGCCCTAGCCCAGCCCTGCCCCAGCTCCACCCTTGAGCCGAACCCCCAGCCCCAACCTTACCCCAGCCCTGCCCTAGCTCCAGCCCTAGCCCTGTCCCTAGCCTCGGCCCATGCCCCTGCCCCAGTCCCAGTCCTGCCGCATCCCAGCCCCCAGCCCCAGCCCTGCCCCCAGCTCAGACCCAGACCCAGACTGGCCCCAGCTCTGGCCCCAGCCACAGCCACAGCCCAGCCCCAGGCCCAGCCCCAGCCTTGCCCCAGCCCTGCCCTAGCTCCAGCCCTAGCCCTGTCCCCAGCCTCGGCCCATGCCACTGCCCCAGTCCCAGTCCTGCCCCATACCAGCCCCCAGCCCCAGCCCTGCCCCCAGCCCAGCCCCAGACCCAGACTGGCCCCAGCCCCAGGCCCAGCCCCAGCCTAGCCCCAGCCCTGCCCCAGCCGCAGCCCCAGGCCTGAACTCAGCCCTGCCCCAGCCCTTGCTCCTGCCCCAACCCTGGCTCCAGCCCCAGCCCCAGCCCTGCCCAAGCCTTGGTTCCAGCCCCAGCCCCAGCCCTGCGCCAACCCAGCCCCAGCCCAAGGCCCAGCCTCAAGCCTAGTCCTGCCCCAGCCCTGGCCCCAATCCAGCCCCAGCCCTACCCCTACCTCAGCCCTAGCCCCAGCCCTGTCCGCAGCCCCAGCCCCAGCCCCAGCCCCACCCTCGCCACCAGCCCAGCCCCAGCCCCAAACTTTGCCCCAGCCCAGCCCCAGTTCAAGCCCTGCCCCTGCCCTGGCCCCAGCCCCGGCCCCAGACTCGGCCCCAGCCCAGCCCCAGGCCTAGCCCTGTGCCAGCCCTACCCAGGCCCAGCCCTGGTCCCAGCCCAGCCCAAGCCCTGGCCCAGTCCCAGCCCAGAACCAGCCCTAGCCCTGCCCCAGTCCCAGCCCCAGCCCAGCCCCAGCCCTGGACCCAGCCCCAGCCCCACCCCATCCTCATCCCCAGCCCAGCCCCAGCCCCAGTCCTGCCCCATCCCAGCCCCAGCCCCAGCCCCAGCCCAAACCCTGCCCCAGTTCCTGCCCCAGCCAGTCCTGGTCCCAGCCCTGCCCCAGCCCAGCCCCAGCCCTAGCCCAGCCCTGCCCTCAGCCCAGCCCCAGGCCCAGACCCAGCCCCGGCCTCAGCCCAGCCCTAACCTAGCCCTGCCCCAGCCCCAGCCTGGCCCCAGCCCTGCCCTAGCTCCAGCCCTAGCCCTGTCCCCAGCCTCGGCCCGTGCCCCTGCCCCAGTCCCAGTCCTGCCCCATCCCAGCCTCCAGCCCCAGCCCTGCCCTCAGCCCAGCCCCAGACCCAGCGTGGCCCCAGCCCCGTCCCCAGCCCCAGCCCTGCCCTGCCCCAGCCCTGGCTCCAGCCCCAGCCCCAGACCCAGCCCATGCCTTGGTTCCAGCCCCAGCCCCAGCCCCAGCCCTGCACGAACCCAGCCCCAGCCCAAGGCCCAGCCTCAAGCCTAGTCCTGCCCCAGCCCTGGCCCCAATCCAGCCCCAGCCCCACCCCAGCCTCATCCCTAGCCCTGCCCCAGCCTAGCCCCAGCCCCAGCCCAGCCCCTGCCCTAGACCCACCCCGGGACCCACCCCAGCCTCTTCGCCAGCCCTGCCCCAGCCCCAGCCCCACCCCCGACCCCAACCCCGGCCCCAGCCCCGACCCCAGCCCAGCCCTAGCCCAGCCCTGCCCCAGCCCCAGCCCTGCACCGAACCCAGCCCCAGCCCGGCCCCAGCCGTGCCCCAGCTCTGGCCCCAGCCCTGTCCCCAGCTAGGGCCCCTGCCCTCAGCCCCAGCCCCAGCCCCACCCTCGGCCCCAGGCCAGCCCCTGCCCCAGCCCTGCCCCGGCCCAAGCCCAGCCCCAGCCCAGCCCCTGCCGTGGACCCAGCCACAGCCCAGCCCCAGCCCTAGCCCCAGCCCTGCCCCAGCCCAGCCCCAGCCCAGCCCCAGCCCCATTCACAGCCACAGCCCAGCTCCAGCCACAGCCCAGCCACAGCCCTGCACCCAGCCCCAGCCCAGCCCCAGCCCAGCCCCAGCCCTGCCCCAGCCCAGCCCCAGCCCCATTCACAGCCACAGCCCAGCTCCAGCCACAGCCCAGCCACAGCCCTGGACCCAGCCACAGCCCAGCCCCATCCCCAACCCTGCCCCAGCCCTGCCCTCAGCCCAGCCCCAGCCCCAGCCCTGCCCCAGCCCCAGACCAAGGCCCAGCCTCAAGCCTAGTCCTGCCCCAGCCCTGGCCCCAATCCAGCCCCAGCCCTACCCCTACCTCAGCCCTAGCCCCAGCCCTGTCCGCAGCCCCAGCCCCAGCCCCAGCCCCACCCTCGCCACCAGCCCAGCCCCAGCCCCAACCTTGGCCCCAGCCCAGCCCCAGTTCAAGCCCTGCCCGAACCCTGCCCCTGCCCCAGTCCGAGCCCCAGCCCCACCCTCAGCCCCAGCCCAGCCCCTGTCCCAGCCCTGCCCCTGCCCAGCCCCAGCCCCAGCCCTGCCCCAGTCTAGCCCCAGCCCCAGTCCAGCCCCTGCCCTGGACCCAGTCCCAGCCCCAGACCAGCCCAAGCCCAGCCCCAGCCACCACCCAGCCCCAGCCCTGACCCCAAGCCCAGCCCCAGCCCCAGTCCAGCCCCACCCTGGACCCAGCCCCAGCCCCAGCCCAGCCCCAGCCCTGCCCCAGCCTAGCCCCAGCCCCAGTCCAGCCCCTGCCCTGGACCCAGCCCCAGCCCCAGCCCTGCCCAGCCCAGCCCCAGCCACCGCTCAGCCCCACCCCATCCTCATCCCCATCCCAGCCCCAGCCCTGGACCAAGCCCCACCCCTCAGCCGAACCCAGCGCCAGGCTGGCCCCAGCCCTGCCCTAGCCCAGCCCCAGCCCTGGACCAAGCCCCACCCCTCAGCCGAACCCAGCCCCAGCCTGGCCCCAGCCCTGCCCTAGCTCCAGCCCTAGCCCTGTCCCCAGCCTCGGCCCGTGCCCCAGCCCCAGTCCCAGTCCTGCCCCAGCCCAGCCCCCAGCCCCAGCCCTACCCTCAGCCCATCCCCAGACCCAGGCTGGCCCCAGCCCTGTCCCCAGTCCCAGCCCCAGGCCCAGCCCCAGCCCCAGCCCCAGCCCTGCCCCAGCCGCAGCCCCAGGCCTGACCTCAGCCCTGCCCCAGCCCTTGCTCCTGCCCCAACCCTGGCTCCAGCCCCAGCCCCAGCCCCAGCCCTGCGCCAACTCAGCCCCAGCCCAAGGCCCAGCCTCAAGCCTAGTCCTGCCCCAGCCCTGCCCCCAATCCAGCCCCAGCCCTACCCCTACCTCAGCCCTAGCCCCAGCCCTGCCCCAGCCCCATCCTTGCCCCCAGCCCAGCCCTAGCCCGGCCCCAGCCCCAGCCCCAGCCCAAGCCCTGCCCTAGTCCCTGCCCCAGGCTCAGCCCCAGCCCCAGCCCTGCCCCAGCCCCAGCCCTAGCCCAGCCCTGCCCTCAGCCCAGCCCTAGCTCGGCCACAGCCCTGTCCGCAGCCCCAGCCCCAGCCCCAGCCCCACCCTCGTCCCCAGCCCAGCCCCTGCCCCAGCCCTACACCTGCCCAGTCACGGTCCATGCCCAGCCCCAGAACTGCCCCAGCCTCAGTCCTGCCCCAGCACCAGCCCCAGTCCCAGCCCCAGCCCTGCCCCCAACCCAGCCCCAGCCATGCCCCCAGCCCTAGCCCAGCCCCAGCCCCACCCTCAGCCCCAGCCCACCTCAAGCCACAGCCCAGCCACAGCCCTGGACCCAGCCCCAGGCCAGCCCCAGCCCCAGCCCTGCCCCAGCCCTGCCCTCAGCCCAGCCCCAGCCCCAGCCCGGACCCAGTCCTGCCCCAGCCCAGGACACAGCCCCACCCTGCACCCAGCCGCATCCCCAGCCCCGCCCCAGCCCTGTCCTCAGCCCAGCCCCAGCCCCAGCCCGGACCCAGTCCTGCCCCAGCCCTGGACACAGCCCCACCCTGGACCCAGCCCCAGCCCCAGCCCAGCCCCAGCTTTGGCCCAGCCTAGCCCCAGCCCCAGTCCAGCCCCTGCCCTGGACCCAGTCCCAGCCCCAGCCCAGCCCAAGCCCAGCCCCAGCCACCACCCAGCCCCAGCCCTGACCCCAAGCCCAGCCCCAGCCCCAGCCCTGCACCAGCCCCACCCCAGCCTCATCCCCATCCCAGGCCCAGCCCTGCCCTGGCCCAGCCCCAGCCCCAGCCGCAGCCAAGCCCCACTCACGGCCCCATCCCTGGCCCTAGCCCAGCCCTGCCCCAGCCCCACCCCTTAGCCGAACCTCCAGCCCCAGCCTTACCCCAGCCCTGCCCTAGCTCCAGCCCTAGCCCGGTCCCCAGCCTCGGCCCATGCCCCTGCCCCAGTCCCAGTCCTGCCCCATCCCATCCCCCAGCCCCAGCCCTGCCCTCAGCCCAGGCCCAGCCCCAGCCCCACCCCAGCCTCATCCCCAGCCCCAGCCCAGCCCCAGCCCCAGCCCTGCCCTAGCCCAGACCCAGCCCTGGACCAAGCCCCACCCCTCAGCCGAACCCAGCACCAGCCTGGCCCCAGCCCTGCCCTAGCTCCAGCCCTAGCCCTGTCCCCAGCCTCGGCCCATGACCCTGCCCCAGTCCCAGTCCTGCCCCATCCCAGCCCCCAGCCCCAGCCCTACCCTGAGCCCAGCCCCGGACACAGCCTGGCCCCAGCCCTGTCCTGAGCCCCAGCCACAGCCCAGTCCCAGGCCCAGCCCCAGCCTAGCCCCAGCCCTGCCCCAGCCGCAGCCCCAGGCCGGACCTCAGCCCTGCCCCTGCCCTGGCTCCTGCCCCAACACTGGCTCAAGGCCCAGCCCCAGCCCTGCCCAAGCCTTGGTTCCAGCCCCAGCCCCAGCCCTGCGCCAACCCAGCCCCAGACCAAGGCCCAGCCTCAAGCCTAGTCCTGCCCCAGCCCTGGCCCCAATCCAGCCCCAGCCCTACCCCTACCTCAGCCCTAGCCCCAGCCCGGTCCGCAGCCCCAGCCCCAGCCCCAGCCCCACCCTCGCCACCAGCCCAGCCCCAGCCCCAACCTTGGCCCCAGCCCAGCCCCAGTTCAAGCCCTGCCCCAGCCCTGCCCCTGCCCTGGCCCCAGCCCCGGCCCCAGACTCGGCCCCAGCCCAGCCCCAGGCCTAGCCCTGTGCCAGCCCTACCCCAGCCCAGCCCTGGTCCCAGCCCAGCCCAAGCCCTGGCCCAGCCCCAGCCCAAACCCCATCCTTGCCCCCAGCCCAGCCCTAGCCCTGACCCAGTCCCAGCCCAGAACCAGCCCTAGCCCTGCCCCAGTCCCAGCCCCAGCCCAGCCCCAGCCCAGCCCCAGCCCCAGCCCTGCCCCATCCCAGCCCCAGCCCCAGCCCCAGCCCAAGCCCTGCCACAGTTCCTGCCCCAGCCCAGTCCTGGTCCCAGCCCTGCCCCAGCCCAGCCCCAGCCCTAGCCCAGCCCTTCCCTCAGCCCAGCCCCAGGCCCGGACCCAGCCCCGGCCTCAGCCCAGCCCTAACCTAGCCCTGCCCCAGCCCCAGACCTAGCCCAGCCGTGCCCTCAGCCCAGCCCCAGCCCTGGACCAAGCCCCAGCCCTGAGCCGAACCCAGCCCCAGCCTGGCCCCAGCCCTGCCCTAGCTCCAGCCCTAGCCCTGTCCCCAGCCTCGGCCCGTGCCCCTGCCCCAGTCCCAGTCCTGCCCCATCCCAGCCTCCAGCCCCAGCCCTGCCCTCAGCCCAGCCCCAGACCCAGCCTGGCCCCAGCCCTGTCCCCAGCCCCAGCCCTGCCCTGCCCCAGCCCTGGCTCCAGCCCCAGCCCCAGTCCCAGCCCATGCCTTGGTTCCAGCCCCAGCCCCAGCCCTGCGCCAACCCAGCCCCAGCCCAAGGCCCAGCCTCAAGCCTAGTCCTGCCCCAGCCCTGGCCCCAATCCAGCCCCAGCCCCACCCCATCCTCATCCCTAGCCCTGCCCCAGCCTAGCCCCAGCCCCAGCCCAGCCCCTGCCCTAGACCCACCCCGGGACCCACCCCAGCCTCTTCGCCAGCCCTGCCCCAGCCCCAGCCCCACCCTCGGCCCTAGGCCAGCCCCTGCCCCAGCCCTGCCCCGGCCCAAGCCCAGCCCCAGCCCAGCCCCTGCTGTGGACCCAGCCCCAGCCCAGCCCCAGCCCTAGCCCCAGCCCTGCCCCAGCCCAGACCCAGCCCAGCCCCAGCCCCATTCACAGCCACAGCCCAAGCCCCAGCCCAGCCCCAGCCCCAGCCCTGCACCGAACCCAGCCCCAGCCTCAGCCGCAGCCCAGCCCCAGCCCCAGCCCTACCCCAGCCCTGCCGCAGCCTCGGGCCCAGCCCTGTCCCAGCCCCAGCCCAGACCCCAGCCCAGCCTCAGCCCCGGCCCCAGCCCTGCCCAAACCCCAGCCCTAGCCCAGCCCTGCCCTCAGCCCAGCCCTAGCTCGGCCACAGCCCTGTCCGCAGCCCCAGCCCCAGCCCCAGCCCCACCCTCGTCCCCAGCCCAGCCCCTGCCCCAGCCCTACCCTTGCCCAGTCACGGTCCATGCCCAGCCCCAGCACTGCCCCATCCCCCGCCATAGCCCCAGCCCCAGCCCTGCCCAAGACTTGGTTCCAGCCCCAGCCCCAGCCCTAGCCCCACCCTCGGCCCCAGCCCGGCCCCTGCCCCAGCCCTGCCCCGGCCCAGCCCCAGCCCCAGCCCAGCCCCTGCCCTGGAACCAGCCCCAGCTTAGCCCCAGCCACAGCCCAGCCCCAGCCACAGCCCAGCCCCAGCCCTGGACCCAGCCCCAGCCCAGCCCCAGCCCCACCCCAGCCTCATCCCCTGCCCAGCCCCAGCCCTGCCCCAGCCCAAAACCCAGCCCCGGCCCCATCCCCATCCCTGCCCCCCGCCCAGCCCCAGCCCCAGCCCTGCCCCATCCCAGCCCCAGCCCCAGCCCCAGCCCTGCCCTCAGCCCAGCCCCAGACCCTGCCCCAGCCCCTGCCCCAGCCCATTCCTGGTCCCAGCCCAGCCACAGCCCAGCCCCAGGCCTGGACCCAGCCCCAGCCACAGCCCAGCCCCAGCCGCTGGACCCAGCCCCAGTCCCAGCCCAGCCCTGCCCTCAGCCCAGCCCCAGGCCCGGACCCATCCCCGGTCCCAGCCCAGCCCTAACCTAGCCCTGCCCCAGCCCCCGCCCTGCCCAGCCCCAGCCCTGCACCGAACCCAGCCCCAGCCTGGGACCCAGCCCTGCCCCAGCTCTGGCCCCAGCCCTGTCCCCAGCCCCGGCCCCTGCCCCAGCCCCAGCCCTAGGCTAGCCATGCCCTCAGCCCCAGCCCCAGCCTCGGCCCCAGCCCAGCCCATGCCCCAGCCCTGCCCCGGCCCAGCCCCAGCCCCAGCCCAGCCCCTGCCCTGGACCCAGCCCCAGCCCAGCCACAGCCACAGCCCCAGCCCAGCTCCAGCCCTGCCGAGCCCCAGCCACAGCCCCAGCCCCAGCCCTGGTCCCAGCCCCAGTCGCAGCCCCAGCCCCAGCCCCACCCTAGCCCAGCCCCAGCCCCACCCTCAGCCCCAGCCCAGCTCCAGCCACAGCCCAGCCACAGCCCTGGACCCAGCCCCAGCCCAGCCCCATCCCCAGCCCTGCCCCAGCCCTGCCCTCAGCCCAGCCCCAGCCCCAGCCCAGAACCAGTCCTGCCCCAGCCCAGGACACAGCCCCAGCCCAGGACACAGCCCCACTCTGGACCCAGCCCCAGCCCCAGCCCAGCCCCAGCCCCGGCCCGAGCCCAGCCCCAGCCCCGGCCCGAGCCCCGCCCCAGGCCTGCCCAAGCCTTGGTTCCAGCCCCGGCCCTAGCCCCAGCCCAGACCCGGCCCAGACCGAGCCCCGGCCCCAGCCCAGCCCCAGCCCTGCCCCATCCCTGCCCTCAGCCCCAGCCCCAGCCCTACTCCAGCCCTGGCCACAGCCCCAGCCCCAGCCGTGCCCCCTGCCCCGGCCCCAGACCTGCTCCAGCCTCTGCCCTAGCCCTGCCCCAGCCCTGACTCGAGCTCTGGTTCAAGCCCAGCCCCATCCCAGCCCCAGCCCAGTACGAGGCCTCAGCCGAGCCCCAGCACCAGCCCAGCCCCCAGCCAAGTCCTAGCCCTGCTCCAGCCCCCACCCCACCCCCAGCTCAGCCCCAGCCCAGCCCCGGCCCCAGCCCAAGCCCCAGCCCTGCCCCAGCTCATCCCCAGCCCAGCCCCGGCCCCAACCCCTGCCCCAGCCCCAGTTCCAGCCCCGGCCCTAGCTCCAGCCCAGCCCCAGCCCAGCCCCGGCCGCAGCCTCCAGCCCCAGACCTGGCCCCAGCCCAGCCTCAGCCCTGCCCCAGCCCTGCCCCTGCCCTAGTCCCCAGCCCACTCCCAGCACAGCACCAGCACAGCCCCAGCCCTAGACCCAGCCCAGCCCTGCCCCCAGCTCAGCCCCAGGCAGCCCGAGCCCTGCCCCAGCCCTGCCCCAGCCCTGCCCAGCCACCAGCCCACCCTTGCCCCAGCCCCAGCCCAGCCCTAGCCCCCGACCAGCCCCAGCCCGGCCTCGGCCCCAGCCTCCAGCCCCAGCCCTGCCCAAGCCTTGGTCCCAGCCCCAGCCCCAGTCCTGCACCATCCCAGCCCCCATTCCCAGCCCTGCCCCAGCCCTGTCCTCAGCCCAGCCCCAGCCCCAGCCCGGCCCCAGCCCTGACACTGCCCCGGCCCCAGCCCCACCCTCAGCCCAGCCCCAGCCCCAGCCCTGTCTCCAGCCCCATCCCTAGCCCAGCCCCAGCCCTGCCCCAGCCCAGCCACAGTCCCAGCCCCAGCCCCGGCCTCAGCCCAGCCCTAACCTAGACCAGCCCCAGCCCCAGGCCTAGCCCAGCTGTGCCCTCAGCCCAGCCCCAGCCCTGGACCAAGCCCCAGCCCTGAGCCGAACCCAGCCCCAGCGTGGCCCCAGCCCTGCCCTAGCTCCAGCCCTAGCCCTGTCCCCAGCCTCGGCCCGTGGCCCAGCCCCAGTCCCAGTCCTGCCCCATCCCAGCCCCCAGCCCCAGCCCTGCCCTCAGCCCAGCCCCAGACCCAGCCTCGCCCCAGCCCTGTCCCGAGCCCCAGCCACAGCCCAGCCCCAGGCCCAGCCCCAGCCTAGCCCCAGCCCTGTCCGCAGCCCCAGCCCCAGCCCCAGCCCCACCCTCACCACCAGCCCAGCCCCAGACCCAACCTTGGCCCCAGCCCAGCCCCAGTTCCAGCCCTGCCCCAGCCCTGCCCCTGCCCCGGCCCCAGCCCCGGCCCCAGACTCGGCCCCAGCCCAGCCCCAGGCCTCGCCCTGTCCCAGTCCCAGCCCCAGACCCAGCCACAGCCCCAGCCCTGTGCCAGCCCTACCCCAGCCCAGCCCCGGTCCCAGCCCAGCCCAAGCCCCAGCCCTGCCCTGAACCCAGCCCCAGCCCCACCCCAGCCTCATCCCCAGCCCAGGCCCAGCCCTGCCCCAGCCCAAGCCCCAGCCCCATCCCCATCCCCATCCCCATCCCCAGCCCTGCCCGCAGCCCAGCCCCAGCCCCAGCCCTGCCCCAGCCCAGCCCCAGCCCAGCCCCAGCCCAGCACCAGCCCCACCCCAGCCTCATCCCCAGCCCAGACCCAGCCCTGCCCCAGCCCCACCCCCGACCCCACCCCCCGGCCCCAGCCTCGGCCCCAGCCCAGCCCTAGCCCAGCCCTGCCACAGCCCCCGCCCTGCCCCAGCCCCAGCCCTGCACCGAACCCAGCCCCAGCCCGGCCCCAGCCCTGCCCCAGCTCTGGCCCCAGCCCTGTCCCCAGCCCGGGCCCCTGCCCTCAGCCCCAGCCCCAGCCCCACCCTCGGCCCCAGGCCAGCCCCTGCCCCAGCCCTGCCCCGGCCCAAGCCCAGCCCCAGCCCAGCCCCTGCTGTGGACCCAGCCCCAGCCCAGCCCCAGCCCTAGCCCCAGCCCTGCCCCAGCCCAGACCCAGCCCAGCCCCAGCCCCATTCACAGCCACAGCCCAGCTCCAGCCACAGCCCAGCCACAGCCCTGCACCCAGCCCCAGCCCAGCCCCAGTTCCAGCCCTGCCCCTGCCCCAGCCCCAGCCCAGCCCCAGACTCGGCCCCAGCCCAGCCCCAGGCCTAGCCCTGTCCCAGTCCCCGCCCCAGACCCAGCCACAGCCCCAGCCCTGTGCCAGCCCTAGCTCGGCCACAGCCCAGCCCCGGTCCCAGCCCAGCCCAAGCCCCAGCCCTGCCCTGGACCCGGCCCCAGCCCCACCCCAGCCTCATCCCCAGCCCTGCCCCAGCCCAGCCCCAGCCCCAGCACAGCCCCAGCCCAGCCCCAGTTCCAGCCCTGCCCCAGCCCTGCCCCTGCCCCTGACCGAGCCCCGGACCCAGACTCGGCCCTAGCCCTGCCCCAGTCCCCGCCCCAGACCCAGCCACAGCCCCAGCCCTGTGCCAGCACTACCCCAGCCCAGCCCCGGTCCCAGCCCAGCCCAAGCCCTGGCCCGTCCCCCGCCCCTGCCCAATCCTTGCCCCCAGCCCCAACCCCAGCCCAGCCCTGTCCCCAGCCCGGGCCCCTGCCCTCAGCCCCAGCCCCAGCCCCACCCTCGGCCCCAGGCCAGCCCCTGCCCCAGCCCTGCCCCGGCCCAGCCCCAGCCCCAGCCCAGGCCCAGCGCTGGACCCAGCCCCATCCCAGCCCCAGCCCTAGCCCCAGCCCTGCCCCAGCCCAGCCCCAGCCCCATTCACAGCCACAGCCCAGCTCCAGCCACAGCCCAGCCCCAGCCCCAGCCCCAGCCTTGCCCCAGTCCCTGTCCCAGCCCAGTCCTGATTCCAGTCCAGCCCCAGCCCAGCCCCAGCCCTGCCCCAGCCTAGCCCCAGCCCTGCCCAGCCCCTGCCCTGGACCCAGCCCCACCCCTGGCCCCAGAACTGGCCCCAGCCAAGCCCCACTCATGGCCCCAGCCCCGGCCCCAGCCCAGCCCTAGGCCAGCCCTGCCCCAGCCCCAGCCCTGCACCGAACCCAGCCCCAGCCCGGCCCCAGCCCTGCCCCATCCTCGGCCGCAGCCCCAGTCCCACCCCAGCCCTGCTGCAGCCTCGGGCCCAGCCCTGTCCCAGGCCCAGCCCAGACCCCAGCCCAGCCCCAGCCATGACCCCAGCCCAGACCTGCCCCCAGCCCAAGGCCCAGCCTCCAGCCTACTCCAGCCCCAGCCCCGGCCCCAACCTCAGTCCCAGCCCTACCCCAGGCCCCAGCCCCTGCCCCCAGCCCAGCCCAGACCCAGCCCAGTCCCTGCCCGGGACCCAGCCCCAGCCCAGCCCCAGCCCCATTCACAGCCACAGCCCAGCTCCAGCCACAGCCCAGCCACAGCCCTGGACCCAGCCCCAGCCCAGCCCCATCCCCAACCCTGCCCCAGCCCTGCCCTCAGCCCAGCCCCAGCCCCAGCCCCGCCCCAGCCCAGCCCCAGTCCAAGGCCCAGCCCCAGCCCCAGCCCTGCCCCAGCCCTGGCCCCAATCCAGCCCCAGCCCTACCCCTACCTCAACTCTAGCCCCAGCCCTGCCCCAGCCCCAGCCCCAGCCCCACCCTCGCCACCATCCCAGCCCCAGCCCCAACCTTGGCCCCAGTCCAGCCCCAGTTCAAGCCCTGCCCCAGCCCTGCCCCTGCCCCAGCCCCAGCCCCTGCCCCAGACTCGGCCCCAGCCCAGTCTTGGTCCCAGCCCAGGCCCAGCCCTGCCCCAGCCCAAGCCCCAGCCCAGCCCCAGCCCCAGCCCTACCCCAGCCCTGCCCCAGCCTCAGCCGCAGCCCTGCCCCAGCCCCAGCCCTACCCCAGCCCTGCCGCAGCCTCGGGCCCAGCCCTGTCCCAGGCCCAGCCCTAGCCCAGCCCAGCCTCAGCCCGGCCCCAGCCCTGCCCCAGCCCCAGCCCTAGCCCAGCCCTGCCCTCAGCCCAGCCCTAGCTCGGCCACAGCCCTGTCCGCAGCCCCAGCCCCAGCCCCAGCCCCACCCTCGTCCCCAGCCCAGCCCCAGCACCAGCCCTACCCCTGCCCAGTCACAGTCCATGCCCAGCCCCAGCCCTGCCCAAGACTTGGTTCCAGCCCCAGCCCCAGCCCTGCCCCAGCCCCAGCCCCAGCCCCAGCCCCAGCCCTGCCCCAGCCTCAGTCCTGCCCCAGCCCCGGCCCCAGCCCCAGCCCCAGCCCTGCCCCCAACCCAGCCCCAGCCATGCCCCCAGCCCAGACCTGCCCCCAGCCCCAGCCCAAGGCCCAGCCTCCAGCCTACTCCAGCCCCAGCCCCGACCCCAACCTCAGTCCCAGCCCTACCCCAGGCCCCAGCCCCTGCCCCCAGCCCAGCCCCAGCCCTGCGTCAGCCCTGCCCCAGCCCTAGTCCCCAGCCCACCCCCAGCACAGCACCAGCACAGACCCAGCCCTAGACCCAGCCCAGACCCAGACCCAGCCCAGCCCCTGCCCTGGACCCAGCCCCAGCCACACCCCAGCCTCATCCCCAGCCCCAGCCCAGCCCCAGCCCCAGCCCTGCCCTAGCCCAGACCCAGCCCTGGACCAAGCCCCACCCCTCAGCCGAACCCAGCACCAGCCTGGCCCCAGCCCTGCCCTAGCTCCAGCCCTAGCCCTGTCCCCAGCCTCGGCCCATGACCCTGCCCCAGTCCCAGTCCTGCCCCATCCCAGCCCCCAGCCCCAGCCCTACCCTGAGCCCAGCCCCAGACACAGCCTGGCCCCAGCCCTGTCCTGAGCCCCAGCCACAGCCCAGTCCCAGGCCCAGCCCCAGCCTAGCCCCAGCCCTGCCCCAGCCGCAGCCCCAGGCCGGACCTCAGCCCTGCCCCTGCCCTGGCTCCTGCCCCAACCCTGGCTCAAGCCCCAGCCCCAGACCTGCCCAAGCCTTGGTTCCAGCCCCAGCCCCAGCCCTGCGCCAACCCAGCCCCAGCCCAAGGCCCAGCCTCAAGCCTAGTCCTGCCCCAGCCCTGGCCCCAATCCAGCCCCAGCCCTACCCCTACCTCAGCCCTAGCCCCAGCCCTGTCCGCAGCCCCAGCCCCAGCCCCACCCTCGCCACCAGCCCAGCCCCAGCCCCAACCTTGGCCCCAGCCCAGCCCCAGTTCAAGCCCTGCCCCAGCCCTGCCCCTGCCCCGGCCCCAGCCCCGGCCCCAGACTCAGCCCCAGCCCAGCCCCAGGCCTAGCCCTGTCCCAGTCCCCGCCCCAGACCCAGACACAGCCCCAGCCCTGTGCCAGCCGTACCACAGCCCAGCCCCGGTCCCAGCCCAGCCCAAGCCCCAGCCCTGCCCTGGACCCAGCCCCAACCCCACACCAGCCTCATCCCCAGCCCAGGCCCATCCCTGCCCCAGCCCAAGCCCCATCCCCATCCCCATCCCCATTCCCATCCCCATCCCCATCCCTGCCCCCAGCCCATCCCCATCCCCAGCCCTGCCCCAGCCCAGCCCCAGCCACCGCCCAGCCCCAGCCCCAGCCCCAGCCCCAGCCTTGCCCCAGTCACTGCCCCACCCCAGTCCTGATCCAAGTCCAGCCCCAGCCCAGCCCCAGCCCTGCCCCAGCCTAGCCCCAACCCTGCCCAGCCCCTGCCCTGGACCCAGCCCCAGCCCCACCCCAGCCTCATCCCCAGCCCAGGCCCAGCCCTGCCCCAGCCCCAGCCCCACCCCTGGCCCCAGCCCAGCCCCACTCATGACCCCAGCCCCGGCCCCAGCCCAGCCCTAGCCCAGCCCTGCCCCAGCCCCAGCCCTGCACCGAACCCAGCCCCAGCCCCAGCCCCAGACCTGCCCCAGCCTCAGCCGCAGCCCAGCCCCAGCCCCAGCCCGTGCCCCAGCGCTGCCGCAGCCTCGGGCCCAGCCCTGTCCCAGGCCCAGCCCAGACCACAGCCCAGCCCCAGCCATGCCCCCAGCCCAGACCTGCCCCCAGCCCCAGCCCAAGGCCCAGCCTCCAGCCTACTCCAGCCGCAGCCCCGGCCCCAACCTCAGTCCCAGCCCTACCCCAGGCCCCAGACCCTGCCCCCAGCCCAGCCCCAGCCCTGCGTCAGCCCTGCCCCAGCCCTAGTCCCCAGCCCACCCCCAGCACAGCACCAGCACAGCCCCAGCCCCAGCCCCAGCCCAGCCCCTGCCCTGGACCCAGCCCCAGCCCCAGCCGCACCCCAGCCTCATCCCCATCCAAGGCCCAGCCCTGCCCCAGCCCAGCCCCAGCCCCAGCCCCAGCCAAGCCCCACTCACGGCCCCAGCCCCGGCCCTAGCCCAGCCCGGCCCCAGCCCTGCCCCTGCCCTGCCCTGGCCCAGCCCCAGCCCAGCCCCAGCCCCAGCCCCAGCCCTGCCCCAGCCCAGCCCCAGCAACAGCCCAGCCCCAGCCCTGCCCCAGCCCAGCCCCAGCAACAGCCCAGCCCCAGCCCTGGATCCAGACCAAGTCGCAGCCCCGGCCCCAGCCCAGCCCTAGCCCAGCCCCAGCCCCACCCTCAGCCCCAGCCCAGCTCCAGCCACAGCCCAGCCACAGCCCTGGACCCAGCCCCAGCCCAGCCCCAGCCCTAGACCTGCCATAGCCCAGCCCCAGCCCTGGCCCAAGCCCCACCCGTGAGCCGAACCCAGCCCCAGCCTGGCTCCAGCCCTAGCCCTGGCCCCAGCCTCGGCCCGTGCCCCTGCCCCAGTCCCAGTCCTGCCCCATCCCAGCCCCCAGCCCCAGCCCTGCCCCCAGCCCAGCCCCAGACCCAGCCTGGCCCCAGCCCTGTCCCGAGCCCCAGCCACAGCCCAGCCCCAGGCCCAGCCACAGCCTAGCTCCAGCCCTGCCCCAGCCGCAGCCCCAGGCCTGACCTCAGCCCTGCCCCAGCCCTGGCTCCTGCCCCAACCCTGGCTCCAGCCCCAGCCCCAGCCCTGCCCAAGCCTTGGTTCCAGCCCCAGCCCCAGCCCTGCGCCAACCCAGCCCCAGCCCAAGGCCCAGCCTCAAGCCTAGTCCTGCCCCAGCCCTGGCCCCAATCCAGCCCCAGCCCTACCCCTACCTCAGCCTTAGCCCCAGCCCTGTCTGCAGCCCCAGCCCCAGCCCTACCCTCGCCACCAGCCCAGCCCCAGCCCCAACCTTGGCCCCAGCCCAGCCCCAGTTCAAGCCCTGCCCCAGCCCTGTCCCTGCCCTGGCCCCAGCCCCGGCCCCAGACTCGGCCCCAGCCCAGCCCCAGGCCTAGCCCTGTGCTAGCCCTACCCCAGCCGAGCCCTGGTCCCAGCGCAGCCCAAGCCCTGGCCCAACCCCAGCCCCAGCCCAGCCCCAGCCCTGGACCCAGCCCCAGCCCCACCCCATCCTCATCCCCAGCCCAGCCCCAGCCCCAGCCCTGCCCCATCCCAGCCCCAGCCCCAGCCCCAGCCCAAGCCCTGCCTCAGTTCCTTACCCAGCCCAGTCCTGGTCCCAGCCCTGCCCCAGCCCAGCCCCAGCCCTAGCCCAGCCCTGCCCTCAGCCCAGCCCCAGGCCCGGACCCAGCCCCGGCCTCAGCCCAGCCCTAACCTAGCCCTCCCCCAGCCCCAGACCTAGCCCAGCCGTGCCCTCAGCCCAGCCCCAGCCCTGGACCAAGCCCCAGCCCTGAGCCGAACCCAGCCCCAGCCTGGCCCCAGCCCTGCCCTAGCTCCAGCCCTAGCCCTGTCCCCAGCCTCGGCCCGTGCCCCTGCCCCAGTCCCAGTCCTGCCCCATCCCAGCCTCCAGCCCCAGCCCTGCCCTCAGCCCAGCCCCAGACCCAGCCTGGCCCCAGCCCTGTCCCCAGCCCCAGCCCTGCCCTGCCCCAGCCCTGGCTCCAGCCCCAGCCCCAGTCCCAGCCCATGCCTTGGTTCCAGCCCCAGCCCCTGCCCTGCGCCAACCCAGCCCCAGCCCAAGGCCCAGCCTCAAGCCTAGTCCTGCCCCAGCCCTGGCCCCAATCCAGCCCCAGCCCCAGCCCCACCCTCGCCACCAGCCCAGCCCCAGACCCAACCTTGGCCCCAGCCCAGCCCCAGTTCCAGCCCTGCCCCAGCCCTGCCCCTGCCCTGGACCGAGCCCCGGACCCAGACTCGGCCCCAGCCCAGCCCCCGTCCTAGCCCTGCCCCAGTCCCCGCCCCAGACCCAGCCACAGCCCCAGCCCTGTGCCAGCACTACCCCAGCCCAGACCCGGTCCCAGCCCAGCCCAAGCCCTGGCCCAGCCCTCGCCCTTGCCCAATCCTTGCCCACAGCCCAGCCCTAGCCCGGCCCCAGCCCCAGCCCCAGCCCCAGCCCTGCCCTGGACGCAGCCCCAGCCCCACCCCACCCTCATCGCCAGCCCAGGCACAGCCCTGCCCCAGCCCAAGCCCCAGCCCCAGCCCCATCCCCATCCCTGCCCCCAGCCCAGCCCCAGCCCCAGCCCTGCCCCAGCCCAGCCCCAGCCCCAGCCCCAGCCCCATTCACAGCCACAGCCCAGCTCCAGCCACAGCCCAGCCACAGCCCTGGACCCAGCCCCAGCCCAGCCCCAGCCCTAGCCCCAGCCCTGCCCCAGCCCAGCCCCAGCCCAGCCCCAGCCCCATTCACAGCCACAGCCCAGCTCCAGCCACAGCCCAGCCCCTGCCCTGGACCCAGCCCCAGCCCAGCCCCAGACCTGCCCCCAGCCCCAGCCCTCGGCCCAGCCTCCAGCCTACTCCAGCCACAGCCCCGGCCCCAACCTCAGTCTCAGCCCAGCCCCAGTTCCAGCCCTGCCCCAGCCCTGCCCCTGCCCTGGACCGAGCCCCGGACCCAGACTCGGCCCCAGCCCAGCCCCCGTCCTAGCCCTGCCCCAGTCCCCGCCCCAGACCCAGCCACAGCCCCAGCCCTGTGCCAGCACTACCCCAGCCCAGACCCGGTCCCAGCCCAGCCCAAGCCCTGGCCCAGCCCTCGCCCTTGCCCAATCCTTGCCCACAGCCCAGCCCTAGCCCGGCCCCAGCCCCAGCCCCAGCCCCAGCCCTGCCCTGGACGCAGCCCCAGCCCCACCCCACCCTCATCGCCAGCCCAGGCACAGCCCTGCCCCAGCCCAAGCCCCAGCCCCAGCCCCATCCCCATCCCTGCCCCCAGCCCAGCCCCAGCCCCAGCCCTGCCCCAGCCCAGCCCCAGCCCCAGCCCCAGCCCCATTCACAGCCACAGCCCAGCTCCAGCCACAGCCCAGCCACAGCCCTGGACCCAGCCCCAGCCCAGCCCCAGCCCTAGCCCCAGCCCTGCCCCAGCCCAGCCCCAGCCCAGCCCCAGCCCCATTCACAGCCACAGCCCAGCTCCAGCCACAGCCCAGCCCCTGCCCTGGACCCAGCCCCAGCCCAGCCCCAGACCTGCCCCCAGCCCCAGCCCTCGGCCCAGCCTCCAGCCTACTCCAGCCACAGCCCCGGCCCCAACCTCAGTCTCAGCCCTACCCCAGGCCCCAGCCCCTGCCCCCAGCCCAGCCCCAGTCCTGGGTCAGCCCTGCCCCAGCCCTAGTCCCCAGTTCCAGCCCTGCCCCAGCCCTGCCCCTGCCCCGGACCCAGCCCCGGACCCAGACTCGGCCCCAGCGCAGCCCCCGTCCTAGCCCTGACCCAGTCCCTGCCCCAGACCCAGCCACAGCCCCAGCCCTGTTCCAGCACTACCCCAGCCCAGCCCCGGTCCTAGCCCAGCCCAAGCCCTGGCCCGGCCCCCGCCCCTGCCCAATCCTTGCCCCCAGCCCAGCCCAAGCCCGGCCCCAGCCCCAGCCCCAGCCGCAGCCCAGCCCTGTCCCCAGCCCGGGCCCCTGCCCTCAGCCCCAGCCCTAGCGCAGCCCCGGCCCTGGACCCAGCCTTGCCCCAGCCCAGCCCCAGCCGTGCCCCAGCCCAGCCCCAGCCTAGCCCCAGCCCTACCCAGCCCCTGCCCTGGACCCAGCCCCAGCCCAGCCCCAGCCCTAGCCCCAGCCTTGCCCCAGCCCAGCCCCAGCCCAGCCCCAGCCCTGCCCCAGCCTAGCCCCAGCCCTACCCTGCCCCTGCCCTGGACCCAGCCCCAGCCCCACCCCAGCCTCATCCCCAGCCCAGGCCCAGCCCAGCCCCAGCCCTAGCCCCACCCCTGGCCCCTGCCCTGGCCCCAGCCCAGCCCCACTCATGGCCCCAGCCCCGGCCCCAGCCCAGCCCTAGCCCAGCCCTGCACCAGCCCCAGCCCTGCACCGAACCCAGCCCCAGCCCGGCCCCAGCCCTGCCGCAGCCTCGGGCCCAGCCCTGTCCCAGGCCCAGCCCAGACCCCAGCCCAGCCCCAGCCATGCCCCCAGCCCAGACCTGCCCCCAGCCCCAGCCCAAGGCCCAGCCTCCTGCCTACTCCAGCCACAGCCCCGGCCCCAACCTCAGTCCCAGCCCTACCCCAGGCCCCAGCCCCTGCCCCCAGCCCAGCCCCAGCCCTGCGTCAGCCCTACCACAGCCCTAGTCCCCAGTCCACCCCCAGCACAGCACCAGCACAGCCCCAGGCCCTAGAACCAGCCCAGCCCCAGCCCCAGCCCCAGCCCAGCCCCTGCCCTGGACCCAGCCCCAGCCCCAGCCCAGCCTCATCCCCAGCCCAGGCCCAGCCCTGCCCCAGCCCAGCCCCAGCCCCAGCCCCAGCCCCAGCCCCAGCCGCAGCCCTGCCCAAGACTTGGTTCCAGCCCCAGCCCCAGCCCTGCCCAAGCCCCGCCCTCGGCCCCAGGCCAGCCCCAGCCCCAGCCCTAGCCCTGCCCTGGACCCAGCCCCAGCCCCACCCCAGCCTCATCCCCAGCCCAAGCCCCAGCCCCAGCCCCATCCCCATCCCTGCCCCCAGCCCAGCCCCAGCCCCAGCCTGGCCCCATCCCAGCCCCAGCCCCAGCCCAAGCCCTGCCCCAGTTCCTGCCCCAGCCCAGTCCTGGTCCCAGCCCTTCCCCAGCTCAGCCCTGTTGTCGAACAAGAGGGGACATGGGTCCCAGGAACACCTGGGCAATTCAGGCCTTGAAGAATTCTCTGTTGATGATATAGTGGCGGAGTGGGAGATGTGAGGAAGTGCTGATTGCTTGGTATGCTGAAGTCCAGCTGCCCCTGAGATGGGAGGCAAGCATGATAAGGAGGAGGCGAGATCTGGGAAAGAGAGCAATTAGGCCGGATGGAAGAATTCCACAGAGTTGTGAAAACAATGATGTAACCTTTTAGAGAGCAACCAATAGTATGTTGCCAAGTGGGCATAATTATAGCAAACTGTATATAAGATGTGTCTGATGCTCAATAAAGTGGAATCCGCTGAACAAATTGGTCGTTAAAGCGGCCCCCTTCTTGCAGTAAGTGGCGCTCGAACACGGGACCCTAATGAAGACAAACGTTAGGGTTTAAGAAGTTCTTCGGGACGTTGGGAGATTCGCAGTAAGCCGGGAGGCAAGAAGAAGGCCGGCCCGGGATAGCAGTACCGGAGGCTGCAAGAAAAGGGAAGACAGCCTTGAAGCCGAAGACGCTGTAGAGCCGGAAACTGCTTAAACGAGGACTGTGCGCACAGGTATTAACGTTTAAATACGGTTATGGATAGGCAGGCAGCGTATGATTTATTTAAATGCTTTTTAGAAAAGCGACAGTGTAAGTTAAATTTTACAAAGGAGTTGGTGCCGCTGTTAAGCTATGCAGAAGAGTTAGGATATTTTAAGGACCCAAATGAGGTGTTTGAAAGATTGCAGTGGAAAAAGTCTGGACAAGACTTGTGGCTGCATGGCTTAGATGATGAAAAACGAGCAAAGGAGTGTGGAAAATGGTGGAAGATGGTTATGACAGCATTGGATCAGCATCGTGCTGAGCAAGTGGCAGCTTATCAAGCCAGGGTACGATTAGATTATACGGACCCAAATGGAGCAAGTGTTACACATGCTGGGTTGCCTTTGTCAGAAAAGGTTCAGGATTATTTAAGAAAGGAGAAGGCTGCGTGTGTAAAAGGGTTAGGTGGCAGAGTCGAATTACAATCTGTAACACAGGACTCTGCTGAGGAGCCTTCCCCGTATCTTTTAGCTGAGCAAATTGTACAGGAGAAGAAAGTAGGTGAGGGAGAGGAGACAAACAGGGCGATAGATCCTGGAGGTAGTGTTAAAGATCATGCAAGAAAGCACACAGAGTATTGGCGAAAGGTTGCAGAGCACTTAAACGCCGAAGGAGATCAGGAAGGGTTTAGCCGGCTGGCTGCTTCACATCAAGTTCTTCCAGTAATGTATACACAGGTCCCTGGGGAGCAAAATGTTTTTCAGGCTGATGTAACTCAATTGCCATGGAAATTGTTATCTCAATTAAAACAGACTGCGAGTCAGTTTGGGGTTCAATCTGAACCAGCTAGACAGATGATTGATTTTATTTATATGAACTATAATATGTTACCTAGAGATTCTTATAATGTTACGAAGCTGATCCTAACAGCATCTCAATTTATGACATTTTTGAATGAGTGGGAACACCTAGCTAGACAATCAGCTGGAGTACAAAGACAGCAAAACGACCCACTATTTGATGTAACAGTAGATCAGTTGTGTGGAACGGGACAGTATGAGAGACCAGAGTTACAGGCACTTTTACAGCCGCCTGTTTTGTAAGCATCAGCCCAGATAGTAAGGATGGCTTTTGAAAAGCAGAAGGATGGAAATGCAAATCCTCACTATATGGGAATTAAGCAAGGTAGACAGGAACCTCTTGGTGAATTTGTGGATAAGTTGCTTGCCACACTTAGAGCAGCAAGCGTAGGAGAAGGTATCCGAGAGGCAATTTTAAGGCAGTGTTTAATGCAGAATGGGAACCAGCAGACGCAGCAGCTTATTACATCAGCAGATCCTAGATGGACGGTAGCCGAATTGTTGCAGAGGGCTCAGGACTTGCCAAGCAATCCGATGGCCATGCTGACGGAGGTGATTGATAAGGGATTACAAAAACAGGCTGAGGTGTTGTCAATGACAATGACAAAACAGCTTGAGCATAGTCAGCAGGTTATGGCAGCCTTAGTACCTTTGCGCACAGACTCGAAAGGGCAAGGCCGACCCTATAAGCAGTCATCAGACGAAATACAGTGTCATCGAAAAGCGTAAGGCGGAGATATCGTCTAAAGTAATGCCTGGACTTTTGGCCCATAGATCCGCTTTAGGGCATTTCCCTAGCGGAGATAGTTATTTTGATGAAGCTTGTTGGAGAGAATACAGGAACAAGTTGTGGGACTTGGTTATAGATGGTCATAAAACTGCTGTAAAGCTGCAAAAGTCGTGGCGAGAATGCATGAACTGTGTTAAAACCTACGAACTGAAACAGCGAATGGCTGCTGCAGTTAGAGCAACTTTGTCAGGACGAGATGCAGCGCCAGGTGTATCTGAGTTGCAGCTGAAAGATGTGTGTGAGAACTGTCGACCGATCGACCGGGGCCGCCCCCCCATACATCTTGCGGCGACCACACCGCGTTTACCAGCCGTCACCACTGCCGTTTGCACACAGCGGGGAACCTTCCTCTGACATCGCCAGCGACGGCTCAGACTCGGAAGATAACACCGGCAGCGAGGAATTCAAACAGCGCCGACTTTGCTTTACGGCCCCTCTTAGAAAAAATGGCGCGCTTGGAGGCTTGTGGTTACAGCGTTCCTGCCACCGCACTCCTCCCGCGAGCCCTGCCGGCCCCCGCGGATACCGACGGCTCCGACCAAGGCGGTACCGGCTGACGCACCACCGACACCGACAGCACCGACAGTAGCAGCGGAGCAGCTGCCACGGCAGCAGCCCCCACCCCTTTCCCCCGCAGCGGCTTTAGCCGCACTACTCTGTTTTGATTTAAAGCAACAGTACTCATTTTGTCATTTCTGATTGTAACGTCTTTCAGAGATTTGTTATTTAGAGTTTTGTTAAGTTTTTCTAATAAGCATAATGAATAAGTAAGCATTTGGTATTTATAAGTACTTAGTACATAGTAATTGCAGTAAGGTGTATGCACTTAGTTAAGAGTTCAAATTGTAAGATTTTCTTTTGGTTCGAACCTTCTTAGTTGTCTGCCTAGGCATTTCAAAGGAGCTCCATGTAATATAGTTAAGGAATGTATAAACAGCTTTTAATTTTGGAAAGTGTTTTTTAGTTAATGTACCAATTTTATTTCTTTTTAGACACTGATTTGATGGATTAATTTTAACATAGTCTTTTAAGGTTTTAAGGATTTTTGGTATTAGCATAAGTTAAGGTTTGTAGTAAATAGGTATTAATTTTAACAACTATTCCTTCACTAATGTGCAGAAGAACCAAGACTGAGAGGAAACAGCATTTCCCATGAAGTCGAACATCGATCACAATAACTGTTATGATAATCTGGGATCAAAAGCATCAATCAAAAAATATTTTGTCCTGAATGCTGAATTTGAAAATAGGCAGTTTGGGCTGGTAAATACAGAAAACCTATTTTGTGGTGAGGAAAAGGATTTAAATCCCCATGGAAAATTATTGAAAGGGATTGGCATAAGTGGGAAATAAAGACTAGAGAAATTTTAGTTGGGAAATATCAGGAATAATTAAAAGGATTAGTAAAAGGAAAAGTAAGAGACATAAGATTTTGAAGGCAGAGGAATTGAAATAACAAAAGCACAATGGGAAATGGTAAACGAACTAACCAAGGAAGTAGAGAAGAGACTCCAAATGGAATTTTGAAGTGGGTTAAGGAGTTAAAAAATCTGTAGGGCTCCTGAAGAATGTAACTGCTGCCGAGAAGAAAATACACCCGGCTGCTGGTTGCACCCCAGCAGGCCGAGGAGGCAGAGTTCACATATACTTGGTGGAGCCTAATTTTGATCCTAACCCTATTTGTACATAAGTAGTCCAATCGAAATCAAAAACCACGTTCCCATGTGTGGAATCTTGATCAGACCGGAGAGAAAAGACTTGAACTTGAAAAAGCAATGGTAAATTTTTCTGCTACAGTTGAAATCATGATGAATGCAAGCACAGATGCAATAAAAGTGCAGCAAATTGAAATCAATAGTCTCTCGAAAATATCTACTCAGAATAGATTAGCTTTGGATTTTTTATATGTTAAGGAAGGGGGTGTATGTGTAGTCATACATGTAAGTTGTTGTAGTTATGTTAATCTAGATGAACGAGTGGAAACAGATTTACAGGTGATTGTAAACCACAATCAGTTATTACATCAGATTTCTTTAGATGATACTTCTTGTGGATTTAAAGAAATATGGGATAAATTAACTTTCTGGTTACCAGATCTAAATTGGCTTCAACATTTGTTTGTAATATTGTTGGAACAATTGTAATATTGCTATGCATAATACTCTGCAATTGTTGTTACAAAATACTAAGACCTTTAAGTAAGATTGCTCATGTCAATGAGTTACAAGTAGAGAATTATGATCAGAATGTGATCAGAACAGATGAACTTAATTATGATCCAATTAAGAAGGTTCTGAAATATCTGGAAATTTTAACACAAATCAATGGTGACAAAAAAAAAAAAGGGGGGAATTGTGATGAATATACTGGTGATTTGTGTCAAAATAGTAAGACTTAGAGTGCACTGGGATTAAGGGTCAGGATCTTGTGAGGCCTGTTTAGAGGGTAAAGAGAAAGAAACCTATCTTGCAGACTTGCAAGGACACTGTCTGGTTAATTGGAGACACCACGGCTGAGAAGGAGCTGTCTTAAAGATAAACATTCAGAACTGGGAATTTGTTTTCTTCAGATAAGAAGCCTGCACAATTGAGCATGTGTGAAAGTGGATGCTTTGACCCTTACCACACTAAATGTAGGGAGAAGGGATTTGACCACCTATTCTAAGACTATCATATGCCTCCCTTCTATTTAGCATAAGTTTGCTTATATAGATGATGAAACTATATAAGATGAAGAAAACTATTGTAAGGTTGCTTTTTGGGTGAAGTTGGTACCAATAAGAGATTAGTATTACTAGGATGGCCAAAAACACATTATTATGGGTAATTTTATATTGGGCAAAGCAATGAAGCTCTTTTGCTCTTGCTGATTGCCTGCAAGTTTTCTGTCTGTGAAGCTAGAGCCTGGCCAGATCTACCTTTACAGATTAAAGAAATCTTGCTACCATTAAACAAATTATGATTTTTGACCATCCTAGAGAAAATAAAGATGCAACATAACAGGTAATAATGAATTGATTGAACTTTTTCAGACATGTCTGATAGGGATACCCAGACTTAATGTAAATATGTTTGTTAATTATAGTAGTAAGTTTTAAGGTTCTTAGGTATTATTGTACTCATTTTGATTATTGTTAAACTTGTTTATAATTGTATTATGCAAAGTGTTCAAAGAATAACTTCCAAGGCCTTACTTGCACAAAAGAAAAACGGGGGAATTGTTGTCGGACAAGAGGGGACATGGGTCCCAGGAACACCTGTGCAATTCAGGCCTTGAAGAATTCTCTGTTGATAATATACTGGCGGAGAGGAGATGTGAGAAAGTGCTGATTGCTTGGTATGCTGAAGTCCAGCTGCCCCTGAGATGGGAGGCAAGCAAGATAAGGAGGAGGCGAGATCTGGGAAAGAGTGCAATTAGGCCGGATAGAAGAATTCCACAGAGTTGTGAAAACAATGATGTAACCTGTTAGAGAGCAACCAATAGTATGTTGCCAAGTGGGCATAATTATAGCAAACTGTATATAAGATGTGTCTGATGCTCAATAAAGTGGAATCCGCTGATCAAATTGGTCGTTAAAGCGGCCCCCTTCTTGCAGTAGGTCCAGGGCAGGGCTGGGGCTTGGGCTGGGGCTGGGCTGTGGCTGGGCAGGGGACGAGGCTGGGGTGGGTCTGGGGCTGGGTCCAGGGCAGGGCTAGAGCTGGGGCTGGGGCTGGGGCTGGGGCTGGGCTGGGGCCGAGGGTGGGGCTGGGGCAGGGCTGGTGCTGGGGTTGGAACCAAGACTTGGGCAGGGCTGGGGCTGGGGCAGGGCTGGGCAGGGCTGGGACTGGGCCTGGGGCTGGGCTGGGGCAGTGCTGTGGCAGGGGCTGGGCTGGGGACGAGGGTGGGGCAGGGCTGGGGCTGGAGCTGGAACCAAGTCTTGTGCAGGACTGGGGCTGGGGCAGGGCTGGGCAGGGCTGGGACTGGGCATGGACTGGGACTGGGCAGGGCTAGGGCTGGGGCAGGGGCTGGGCTGGGGACGAGGGTGGGGCAGGGGCTGGGGCTGGGGCTGGGCTGGGGCTGGGCTGGGGCTGGGTCCAGGGCAGGGGATGGGCTGGGGCTGGGGTAGGGCTGTGGCTGGGGCTGGGCTGGGGCTGGGTGCAGGGCAGGGGCTGGGCTGGGGCTGGGGCTGGGCCGGGGCAGGGCTGGGGCAGGGGCAGGGCTGGGGATGGGGCTGGGCTGGGGCCAAGGTTGGGGCTGGGGCTGGGGCTGGGGCTGCGGACAGGGCTGGGGCTAGGGCTGAGGTAGGGGTAGGGCTGGGGCTGGATTGGGGCCAGGGCTGGGGCAGGACTAGGCTTGAGGCTGGGCCTTGGGCTGGGGCTGGGTTGGTGCAGGGCTGGGGCTGGTGCTGGAACCAAGGCTTGGGCAGGGCTGGAGCTGGGGCTGGAGCCAGGGTTGGGGCAGGAGCCAGGGCTGGGGCAGGGCTGAGGTCAGGCCTGGGGCTGCGGCTGGGGCAGGGCTGGGGCTAGGCTGGGGCTGGGCCTGGGGCTGGGCTGTGGCTGGGGCTGGGGACAGGGCTGGGGCCAGGCTGGGTCTGGGGCTGGGCTGAGGGCAGGGCTGGGGCTGGGGGCTGGGATGGGGCAGGACTGGGACTGGGGCAGGGGCATGGGCCGAGGCTGGGGACAGGGCTAGGGCTGGAGCTAGGGCAGGGCTGGGGCCAGGCTGGGGCAGGGTTCGGCTCAGGGGTGGGGCTTGGTCCAGGGCTGGGGCTGGGCTAGGGCAGGGCTGGGGCTGGGGCTGGGCTGGGGCTGGGTCCAGGGCTGTGGCTGGGCTGTGTCTGGAGCTGGGCTGGGGCTGAGGGTGGGGCCGGGCTGGGGCTGGGTTCGGTGCAGGGCTGGGGCTGGGGCTGGGCTGGGGCCGGGGCAGGAGCCGGGGGTGGGGCTGGGGCTGGGGCTGGGTCGAGGAGCGGGAGAGGGCTGGGGCTTGGGCTGGGTCCCGGGCTGGGGCTGGGCAGGGGCTGGGGCTGGGGCTGGGCTGGGGGCAGGGATGGGGATGGGGCTGCGCTGGGCTGGGGCAGGGCTGGGCCTGGGCTGGGGATGAGGCTGGGGTGGGGCTGGGGCTGGGTCCAGGACAGGGGCTGGGCTGGGGCTGGTGCTAGCCTGGGGCAGGGCTGGGGCTGGGCGGTGGCTGGGGCTGGGCTTGGGCTGGGCTGGGGCTGGGACTGGGTCCAGGACAGGGGCTGGACTGGGGCTGGGGCTAGGCTGGGGCAGGGCTGGGGCTGGGCTGGGGCTGGGCTGGGGCTGGGACTGGGTCCAGGGCAGGGGCTGGACTGGGGCTGGGGCTAGGCTGGGGCAGGGCTGGGGCTGGACTGGGGCTGGGGCTGGGTCCAGCGTGGGGCTGTGTCCAGGGCTGGGGCAGGACTGGTTCCAGGCTGGGGCTGGGGCTGGGCTGAGGGCAGGGCTGGGGCAGGTCTGGGGCTGGGGCTGGGCTGGGGCTGGGTCCAGGGCTGTGGTTGGAGCTGGGCTGGGGCTGAGGGTGGGGCTGGGGCTGGGCTAGGGCGGGGCTGGGGCTGGGCTAGTGCGGGGCTGGGGCCGGGGCTGCGACTGGGGCTGGGACCAGGGCTGCGACTGGGGCTGTGGCTGGAGCTGGGCATGGCTGGGGCTGGGCTGGGGCTGTGGCTGGGGCTGGGCTGTGGCTGGGCTGGGACCAGGAATGGGCTGGAGCAGGGGCTGGGGCAGGGCTAGCTTAGGGCTGGGCTGAGGCCGGGGCTGGGTCCAGGGCTGGGGCTGGGCTGGGGCTGAGGCTGGGCTGGGGCAGTGCTGGGGCTGGGCTGTGGCTGGGCTGGGACCAGGAATGGGCTGGAGCAGGGGCTGGGGCAGGGCTAGCTTAGGGCTGGGCTGAGGCCGGGGCTGGGTCTGGGCCTGGGGCTGGGCTGAGGGCAGGGCTGGGGCTGGGGCTGGGGCTGGGATGGGGCAGGGCTGGGGCTGGGCGGGGGGCAGGGATGGGGATGGGGCCGGGGCTGGGGTTTGGGCTGGGGCAGGGCTGTGGCTGGGCAGGGGACGAGGCTGGGGTGGGTCTGGGTCTGGGTCTGGGTCTGGGTCCAGGGCAGGGCTGGGGCTTGGGCTGGGGCTGGGCTGTGGCTGGGCAGGGGACGAGGCTTGGGTGGGGCTGGGTCTGGGTCCAGGGCAGGGCTAGGGCTGGGGCTGGGGCTGGGGCTGGGGCTGGGCTGGGGCCGAGGGTGGGGCTGGGGCAGGGCTGGGGCTGGGGTTGGAACCAAGACTTGGGCAGGGCTGGGGCTGGGGCAGGGCTGGGCAGCGCTGGGACTGGGCCTGGGGCTGGGCTGGGGCAGTGCTGTGGCAGGGGCTGGGCTGGGGACGAGGGTGGGGCAGGGCTGGGGCTGGAGCTGGAACCAAGTCTTGTGCAGGACTGGGGCTGGGGCAGGGCTGGGCATGGCTGGGACTGGGCATGGACTGGGACTGGGCAGGGCTAGGGCTGGGGCAGGGGCTGGGCTGGGGACGAGGGTGGGGCAGGGGCTGGGGCTGGGGCTGGGCTGGGGCTGGGTCCAGGGCAGGGGATGGGCTGGGGCTGGGGTAGGGCTGTGGCTGGGACTGGGCTGGGGCTGGGTTCACAGCAGGGGCTGGGCTGGGGCTGGGGCTGGGCCGGTGCAGGGCTGGGGCAGGGGCAGGGCTGGGGATGGGGCTGGGCTGGGGCCAAGGTTGGGGCTGGGGCTGGGGCTGGGGCTGCGGACAGGGCTGGGGCTAGGGCTGAGGTAGGGGTAGGGCTGGGGCTGGATTGGGGCCAGGGCTGGGGCAGGACTAGGCTTGAGGCTGGGCCTTGGGCTGGGGCTGGGTTGGTGCAGGGCTGGGGCTGGTGCTGGAACCAAGGCTTGGGCAGGGCTGGAGCTGGGGCTGGAGCCAGGGTTGGGGCAGGAGCCAGGGCTGGGGCAGGGCTGAGGTCAGGCCTGGGGCTGCGGCTGGGGCAGGGCTGGGGCTAGGCTGGGGCTGGGCCTGGGGCTGGGCTGTGGCTGGGGCTCGGGACAGGGCTGGGGCCAGGCTGGGTCTGGGGCTGGGCTGAGGGCAGGGCTGGGGCTGGGGGCTGGGCTGGGGCAGGACTGGGACTGGGGCAGGGGCACGGGCCGAGGCTGGGGACAGGGCTAGGGCTGGAGCTAGGGCAGGGCTGGGGCCAGGCTGGGGCAGGGTTCGGCTGAGGGGTGGGGCTTGGTCCAGGGCTGGGGCTGGGCTAGGGCAGGGCTGGGGCTGGGGCTGGGCTGGGGCTGGGTCCAGGGCTGTGGCTGGGCTGTGTCTGGAGCTGGGCTGGGGCTGAGGGTGGGGCCGGGCTGGGGCTGGGTTCGGTGCAGGGCTGGGGCTGGGGCTGGGCTGGGGCCGGGGCAGGAGCCGGGGGTGGGGCTGGGGCTGGGGCTGGGTCGAGGAGCGGGAGAGGGCTGGGGCTTGGGCTGGGTCCCGGGCTGGGGCTGGGCAGGGGCTGGGGCTGGGGCTGGGCTGGGGGCAGGGATGGGGATGGGGCTGCGCTGGGCTGGGGCAGGGCTGGGCCTGGGCTGGGGATGAGGCTGGGGTGGGGCTGGGGCTGGGTCCAGGACAGGGGCTGGGCTGGGGCTGGTGCTAGCCTGGGGCAGGGCTGGGGCTGGGCGGTGGCTGGGGCTGGGCTTGGGCTGGGCTGGGGCTGGGACTGGGTCCAGGACAGGGGCTGGACTGGGGCTGGGGCTAGGCTGGGGCAGGGCTGGGGCTGGGCTGGGGCTGGGCTGGGGCTGGGACTGGGTCCAGGGCAGGGGCTGGACTGGGGCTGGGGCTAGGCTGGGGCAGGGCTGGGGCTGGGCTGGGGCTGGGGCTGGGTCCAGCGTGGGGCTGTGTCCAGGGCTGGGGCAGGACTGGTTCCAGGCTGGGGCTGGGGCTGGGCTGAGGGCAGGGCTGGGGCAGGTCTGGGGCTGGGGCTGGGCTGGGGCTGGGTCCAGGGCTGTGGTTGGAGCTGGGCTGGGGCTGAGGGTGGGGCTGGGGCTGGGCTAGGGCGGGGCTGGGCTGAGGCCGGGGCTGGGCTAGGGCTGGGGCTGGGCTGGGGCAGGGCTGGGCTAGGGCTGGGCTGGGGCTGGGGCTGGGGCTGGGTCCAGGGCTGGGGCTGGGCTGGGGCTGGGGCTGGGCTGGGGCAGTGCTGGGGCTGGGCTGTGGCTGGGCTGGGACCAGGAATGTGCTGGAGCAGGGGCTGGGGCAGAGCTAGCTTAGCGCTGGGCTGAGGCCGGGGCTGGGTCCGGGCCTGGGGCTGGGCTGAGGGCAGGGCTGGTGCTGGACCTGGAACCAAGTCTTGTGCATGGCTGGGTCCAGGGCAGGGGCTGGGCTTGGGCTGGGCCGGGGCAGGGCTGGGCCTGGGCTGGGGATGAGGCTGGGGTGGGGCTGGGGCTGGGTCCAGGGCAGGGGCTGGGCTGAGGCTGGGGCTGGGCTGGTTCTCTGCTGGGGCTTGGCTGGGGAATAGGGCTGGGGCAGGGCTGACGCAGGGCTGGGGCTGGGCTGAGGGCAGGGGCTGGGGCCTGGGGTAGGGCTGGGAATGAGGTTGGGGCCGGGGTAGGGGCTGGAGTGGGCTGGAGGCTGGAACCAAGTCTTGGGCAGGGCTGGGGCGGGGGCTGGGGCAGGGCTGGAGCTGGGCATGGACAGTGACTGGGCAGGGGTAGGGCTGGGGCTGGGGCTGGGCTGGGGCTGGAGATGGGCTGGGGCTGAGGGTGGGGCTGGGGCTGGGCTAGGGCTGGGCTGGGCCCGGGGCTGCGACTGGGGCTGGGTCCAGGGCAGGGGCTGGGGCCGGTGCTGGGGCAGGACTGAGGCTGGGGCAGGGCTGGGGCTGGGACTGGAACCAAGACTTGGGCAGGGGTGGGGCTGGGTCTGGGTCCGGGGCTGGGGCAGGGCTGGGGCTGGGCATGGATCGTGACTGGGCTGGGGCTGGGCTGGTGGCGAGGGTGGGGCTGGGGCTGGGGCTGGGGCTGCGGACAGGGCTGGGGCTAGGGCTGAGGTAGGGGTAGGGCTGGGGCTGGATTGGGGCCAGGGCTGGGGCAGGACTAGGTTAGGGCTGGGCTGAGGCCGGGGCTGGGCTAGGGCTGGGGCTGGGCTGGGGCAGGGCTGGGCTAGGGCTGGGCTGGGGCTGGGGCTGGGTCCAGGGCTGGGGCTGGGCTGGGGCTGGGGCTGGGCCTGGGCAGGGCTGGGGCTGGGGCTGGGGCTGGGATGGGGCAGGGCTAGGGCTGGGGCTGGGCGGGGGGCAGGGATGGGGATGGGGCCGGGGCTGGGGTTTGGGCTGGGGTAGGGCTGTGGCTGGGCAGGGGACGAGGCTGGGGTGGGGCTGGGGCTGGGTCCAGGGCAGGGCTAGGGCTGGGGCTGGGGCTGGTCTGGGGCCGAGGGTGGGGCTGGGGACAGGGTTGGGGCCAGAGCTGGGGCAGGGCTGGGGCTGGGGCAGGGCTGGGCAGGACTGGGGCTGGGCATGGCCCGGGACTGGGCAGGGGTAGGGCCGGGGCCGGGTTTGGGCTGGGGCAGGGCTGGGGTTGGGCCAGGGCTTGGGCTGGGCTGGGACCGAGGCTGGGCTGGGGTAGGGCTGGCACAGGGCTAGGCCTGGGGCTGGGCAGGGGCCGAGTCTGGGGCCGGGGCTGGGGCCGGGGCAGAGGCAGGGCTGGGGCATGGCTTGAATTGGGGCTGGGCTGGGGCCAAGGTTGGGGCTGGGGCTGGGCTGGTGCCGAGGGTGGGGCTGGGGCTGGGGCTGGGGCTGCGGACAGGGCTGGGGCCAGGCTGGGTCTGGGGCTGGGCTGGGTCTGGGGCTGGGCTGGGGCAGGGCTGGGGCTGGGCATGGATTGTGACTGGGCAGGGGTAGGGCTGGGGCAGGGGCTGGGCTGGGGATGAGGGTGGGGCTGGGGCTGGGGCTGGGGTTGCGGACAGGGCTGTGGCCGAGCTAGGGCTGGGCTGAGTGCAGGGCTGGGCTAGGGCTGGGGCTGGGGCAGGGCTGGGGCCGGGGCTGAGGCTGGGCTGGGGTCTGGGCTGGGCCTGGAACAGGGCTGGGCCCGAGGCTGCGGCAGGGCTGGGGTAGGGCTGGGGCTGGGGCTGGGCTGCGGCCGAGGCTGGGGCCGGGGCTGGGGCCGGGGCAGAGGCAGGGCTGGGGCATGGCTTGAATTGGGGCTGGGCTGGGGCCAAGGTTGGGGCTGGGGCTGGGCTGGTGCCGAGGGTGGGGCTGGGGCTGGGGCTGGGGCTGCGGACAGGGCTGGGACCGGGCTGGGTCTGGGGTTGGGCTGGGTCTGGGGCTGGGCTGGGGCAGGGCTGGGGCTGGGCATGGATTGTGACTGGGCAGGGGTAGGGCTGGGGCAGGGGCTGGGCTGGGGATGAGGGTGGGGCTGGGGCTGGGGCTGGGGTTGCGGACAGGGCTGTGGCCGAGCTAGGGCTGGGCTGAGTGCAGGGCTGGGCTAGGGCTGGGGCTGGGGCAGGGCTGGGGCCGGGGCTGAGGCTGGGCTGGGGTCTGGGCTGGGCCTGGAACAGGGCTGGGCCCGAGGCTGCGGCAGGGCTGGGGTAGGGCTGGGGCTGGGGCTGGGCTGCGGCCGAGGCTGGGGCAGGGCTGGGTTAGGGCTGGGGCTGGGGCTGGGCTGGGGGAGGGCTGGGCCTGGGCTGGGACCAGGACTGGGCTGGGGCAGGGACTAGGGCAGGGCTGGGGCTGGGCCTGGGGCTGGGGCTGTGGCCAGGGCTGGGCTGGGGCTGGGGCCGGGCTAGGGCTGGGCTGGGGGCAAGTATGGGGCTGGGGCTGAGGCTGGGGCTGGGCCAGGGCTTGGGCTGGGCTGGGACCGGGTCTGGGCTGGGGTAGGGCTAGCACAGGGCTGGGGCTGGGGCTGGCCTGGGGCCAAGTCTGGGGCCGGGGCTGGGGCCGGGGTAGGGCTGGGCCTGGGCTGGGGATAAGGCTGGGTTGGGGCTGGGGCTGGGTCCAGGGCAGGGGCTGGGCTGGGGCTGGGGCTGGGCTGGGTCTAGGGCTGGGGCTGTGCTGGTTCTCTGCTGGGGCTGGGCTGGGGAATAGGGCTGGGGCAGGGCTGACGCAGGGCTGGGGCTGGGCTGAGGGCAGGGGCTGGGGCCTGGGGTAGGGCTGGGACTGAGATTGGGGCCGGGGCTGGGGCTGGAGTAGGCTGGAGGCTGGGCCTTGGGCTGGGGCTGGGGGCAGGTCTGGGCTGGGGGCATGGCTGGGGCTGGGTTGGGGGCAGGGCTGGGGCTGGGGCTGTGGCCGGTGCTGGGGCAGGACTGAGGCTGGGGCAGGGCTGGGGCTGGGGCTGGAACCAAGTTTTGGGCAGGGCTGGGGCTGGGGCTGGGGCGGGGGCTGGGGCAGGGCTGGAGCTGGGCATGGACCGTGACTGGGCAGGGGTAGGGCTGGGGCAGGGGCTGGGCTGGGGACGAGGGTGGGGCTGGGGCTGGGGCTGGGGCTGGGCCTGGGGCTGGGCTGGGCTGGGGCTGGGGACAGGGCTGGGGCCAGGCTGGGTCTGGGGCTGGGGCTGGGCTGGGCTGGGGCTAGGGCTGGGCTGAGGGCTCAACTGGGCTAGGCCTGGGGCTGGGGCAGGGCTAGGTTAGGGCTGGGCTGAGGCCGGGGCTGGGGCAGGGCTAGGTTAGGGCTGGGCTGGGGCTGGGGTTGGGTCCAGGGCTGGGGCAGGACTGTGGCTGGGGTCGGGCTGGGGCTGGGGCTGGGGCTGGGGCTGGAGATGGGCTGGGGCTGGGGCTGGGGCTGGGGCTGGAGATGGGCTGGGGCTGAGGGTGGGGCTGGGGCTGGGCTAGGGCTGGGCTGGCCCGGGGCTGCGACTGGGGCTGGGTCCAGGGCTGCGACTGGGGCCGGTGCTGGGGCAGGACTGAGGCTGGGGCAGGGCTGGGGCTGGGACTGGAACCAAGACTTGGGCAGGGGTGGGGCTGGGTCTGGGTCCAGGGCTGGGGCAGGGCTGGGGCTGGGCATGGATCGTGACTGGGCAGGGGGTGGGCTGGTGGCGAGGGTGGGGCTGGGGCTGGGGCTGGGGCTGCGGACAGGGCTGGGGCTAGGGCTGAGGTAGGGGTAGGGCTGGGGCTGGATTGGGGCCAGGGCTGGGGCAGGACTAGGCTTGAGGCTGGGCCTTGGGCTGGGGCTGGGTTGGCGCAGGGCTGAAAGACTGGGGCTGGAACCAAGGCACGGGTAGGGCTGGGGCTGGGGCTGGAGCCAGGGTTGGGGCAGGATCCAGGGCTGCGGCAGGGCTGAGGTCAGGCCTGGGGCTGCGGCTGGGGCAGGGTTGGGGCTGGGGCTGGGGCTGGGCCTGGAGCTGGGGCTGGGCACAGGGCTGGGGCCAGGCTGGGTCTGGGGCTGGGCTGAGGGCAGGGCTGGGGCTGGGGGTTGGGATGGGGCTGGGGCTGGGGACAGGGCTGGGGCCAGGCTGGGTCTGGGGCTGGGCTGAGGGCAGGGCTGGGGCTGGGGGCTGGGATGGGGCAGGACTGGGACTGGGGCAGGGGCACGGGCCGAGGCTGGGGTCAGGGCTAGGGCTGGAGCTAGGGCAGGGCTGGGGCCAGGCTGGGGCTGGGTTCGGCTCAGGGGTGGGGCTTGGTCCAGGGCTGGGGCTGGGCGGTGGCTGGGGTTGGGCTGGGGCTGGGGCTGGGCTGGGGGCAGGGCTGGGCCTGGGATGGGGATGAGGCTGGGGTGGGGCTGGTCGGTGGCTGGGGCTGGGCAGGGCAGGGCTGGGGCTGGGGCTGGGCTGGGGGTAGGGATGGGGCTGGGGCTGAGCTGGGCTGGGGCAGGGCTGGGCCTGGGATGGGGATGAGTCTGGGGTGGGGCTGGTGCAGGACTGGGGCTGGGGCTGGGTGGTGGCTGGGGCTGGGCTTGGGCTGGGCTGGGGCTGGGACTGGGTCCAGGGCAGGGGCTGGACTGGGGCTGGGGCTAGGCTGGGGCAGGGCTGGGGCAGGGCTGGGGCTGGGGCTGGGTCCAGGGTGGGGCTGTGTCCAGGGCTGGGGCAGGACTGGGTCCGGGCTGGGGCTGGGGCTGGGCTGAGGGCAGGGCTGGGGCAGGGCTGGGGATGGGGCTGGGCTGGGGCTGGGTCCAGGGCTGTGGCTGGGCTGTGGCTTGAGCTGGGCTGGGGCTGAGGGTGGGGCTGGGGCTGGGCTAGGGCTGGGCTGGGGCCGGGGCTGCGACTGGGGCTGGGTCCAGGGCAGGGCCTGGGCTGGGGCTGGGGCTGGGCCGGGGCAGGGCTGGGGCAGGGGCTGGGCTGGGGCCGAGGGTGGGGCTGGGGCTGGGGCTGGGATGGGGCAGGGCTGGGGCTGGGGCTGGGCTGGGGGCAGGGATGGGGATGGGGCTCGGGCTGGGGCTTGGGCTGGGGTAGGGCTGGGGCTGGGCAGGGGATGAGGCTGGGGTGGTGCTGGGGCTGGGTCCAGGGCAGGGCTAGGGCTGGGGCTGGGGCTGGGGCTGGGCTGGGGCCGAGGGCAAGGCTTGGGCAGGGCTGGGGCTGGGGCTGGAACCAAGTCTTGGGCAGGGCTGGGGCTGGGGCTGGGGCTGGGCAGGGCTGGGGCAGGGCTGGGGCTGGGGTTGGGCTGGGGCAGGGCTAGGGCTGGGGCTGGGTCCAGGGCTGGGGCTGGTCTGTGGCTGGAGCTGGGCTGGGGCTGAGGGTGGGGCTGGGGTTGGGCTGGGGCAGGGCTGGGGCAGGGCAGGGCAGGGGCTGTGGCTGGGCTGTGGCTGGAGCTGGGCTGGGGCCGGGGATGGGGCCGTGAGTGGGGCTTGGCTGGGGCCGGGGCTGGAGCTGGGGCTGGGGCGGGGACTGGGAGAGGGATCGGGCTGGAGCTGGGTCCAGGGCTGGGGCTGGGCGGTGCCTGGGGCTGGGCTGGGGCAGGGCTTTGGCTGGGGCTGGGGCTGGGCTGGGTACAGGGCTGGGGCTGGGGTTGGGCTGGGGCAGGGCTGGGGCTGGGCTAGGGCAGGGCTGGGGATGGGGCTGGGCTGGGGCTGGGTCCAGGGGTGGGGCTGGTCTGTGGCTGGAGCTGGGGTGGGGCTGAGGGTGGGGCTGGGGTTGGGCTGGGGCAAGGCTGGGGCTGGGCTAGGGCAGGGCTTGGTCTGGGGCTGGGCTGGGGCTGGAGCTGGGCTGGGGCTGAGGGTGGGGCTGGGCTAGGGCAGGGCTTGGTCTGGGGCTGGGCTGGGGCTGGAGCTGGGCTGGGGCTGAGGGTGGGGCTGGGGATGGGCTGGGGCTGAGGGTGGGGCTGGGGATGGGCTAGGGCACGGCTGGCGCTGGGGCTGCAACTGGGGCTCGGTCCAGGCCTGGGGCTGGTCTGTGGCTGGGGCTGGGTCTGGGCTGGGGCTGGGTCCTGGGCAGGGGCTGGGTCCAGGGCTGGGGCTGGGCTGGGGCTGGAGCTGGGCAGGGACAGGGCTGGGGCTGGGGCTGGGCTGTGGCTGGAGATGAGGCTGGGGTGGGGCTGGGGCTGGGTCCAGGGCAGGGGCTTGGCTGGGGCCGGGGCTGGGGCTGGGGCTGGGCCGGGGCAGGGCTGGCGCTGGGTCCAGGGCTGGGGCTGGGTTTGGGCTGGGTTTGGGCTGGGGCAGGGCAGGGCAGGGGCTGTGGCTGGGCTGTGGCTGGAGCTGGTCTGGGGCCGGGGATGGGGCCGTGAGTGGGGCTTGGCTGGGGCGGGGACTGGGAGAGGGATCGGGCTGGAGCTGGGTCCAGGGCTGGGGCTCGGCGGTGCCTGAGGCTGGGCTGGGGCAGGGCTTTGGCTGGGGCTGGGGCTGGGCTGGGTACAGGGCTGGGGCTGGGGTTGGGCTGGGGCAGGGCTGGGGCTGGGATAGGGCAGGGCTGGGGATGGGGCTGGGCAGGGGCTGGGTCCAGGGCTGGGGCTGGTCTGTGGCTGGAGCTGGGGTGGGGCTGAGGGTGGGGCTGGGGTTGGGCTGGGGCAGGGCTGGGGCTGGGCTAGGGCAGGGCTGGCGCCGGGGCTGCGACTGGGGCTGGGTCCAGGGCTGGGCCTGGGCTGGGGCTGCGTCCAGGGCAGGGGCTGGGTCCAGGGCAGGGGCTGGGCTGGGACTGGAGCTGGGCCGGGGCAGGGCTGGGGCTGGGGCAGGGCTGTGGCTGGGGATGAGGCTGGGTTGGGGCTGGGGCTGGGTCCAGGGCAGGGGCTGGGCTGGGGCTGGGGCTGGGGCTGGGGCTGGGCTGGGGCTGGGCTGGGGCCGGGCCTGGGGCTGGGGCTGGGGCTGGCGCTGGGCTGGGGCTGGGCTGGGGCTGGGGCTGGGGCTGGGGCTGGGGCTGGGGCTCGGGCTGGGCCGGGGCAGGGCTGGGGCTGGGTCCAGGGCTGGGGCCGGGCTGGGGCTGGGTCCAGGGCTGGGGCAGGGCTGGGGCTGGCGCTGGGCTGGGTCTAGGTCCAGGGCTGTGGCTGGGCTGTGGCTGGAGCTGGGCTGGTGCTGAGGTTGGGGCTGGGGCTGGGTTGGGGCTGGGGCTGGGCTGTGGCTGGAGCTGGGCTTGGGCTGGGGCTGGGGACGTGAGTGGGGCTGGGGCTGGGGCTGGGGCGGGGACTGGGAGAGGGCTGGGGCTGGGGTGGGGTCCAGGGCTGGGGTAGGGCAGTGGCTGGGGCTGGGCTGGGGCAGGGCTTTGGCTGGGGCTGGGGCTGGGCTGGGGGCAGGGCTGGGGCTGGGATTGGGCTGGGGCTGGGGCTGGGCTAGGGCAGGGCTGGGGCTGGGGCTGGGCTGGGGCTGGGTCCAGGGCTGTGGCTGGGCTGGGCTGGAGCTGGGCTGGGGCTGAGGGTGGGGCTGGGGCTGGGCTAGGTCTGGGCTGGGCCCGGGGCTGCGACTGGGGCTGGGTCCAGGGCTGGGGCTGGGCTGTGGCTAGGGCTGGGCTGGGGCTGGGCTGGATCTGTGGCTGGGGCTGGGCTGGGGCTGGGTCCAGGGCAGGGGTTGGGCTGGGGCTGGGGCTGGGCTGGGGCAGGGCTGGGGTAGGGGCTGGGCTGGGGCAGAGGGTGGGGCTGGGGCTGGGGCTGGGGCTGGGGCTGAGGGCAGGGCTGGGCTAGGGCTGGGGCTGGGGCTGGGTCCGGGGCTGAGGACAGGGCTGGGGCCAGGGCTGGGGCCAGACCTGGGGCAGGGCTGGGGTAGGGCAGTGGCTGGGGCTGGGCTGGGGCAGGGCTTTGGCTGGGGCTGGGGCTGGGCTGGGGGCAGGGCTGGGGCTGGGATTGGGCTGGGGCTGGGGCTGGGCTAGGGCAGGGCTGGGGCTGGGGCTGGGCTGGGGCTGGGTCCAGGGCTGTGGCTGGGCTGGGCTGGAGCTGGGCTGGGGCTGAGGGTGGGGCTGGGGCTGGGCTAGGTCTGGGCTGGGCCCGGGGCTGCGACTGGGGCTGGGTCCAGGGCTGGGGCTGGGCTGTGGCTAGGGCTGGGCTGGGGCTGGGCTGGATCTGTGGCTGGGGCTGGGCTGGGGCTGGGTCCAGGGCAGGGGTTGGGCTGGGGCTGGGGCTGGGCTGGGGCAGGGCTGGGGTAGGGGCTGGGCTGGGGCAGAGGGTGGGGCTGGGGCTGGGGCTGGGGCTGGGGCTGAGGGCAGGGCTGGGCTAGGGCTGGGGCTGGGGCTGGGTCCGGGGCTGAGGACAGGGCTGGGGCCAGGGCTGGGGCCAGACCTGGGGCAGGGCTGGGGCCAGGGCTGGGGCTGGGGGCTGGGCTGGGGCAGGACCTGGACTGGGGCAGGGGTACGAGCTGAGGCTGGGGACAGGGCTAGGGCTGGAGGTAGGGCAGGGCTGGGGCCAGGCTGGGGCTGGGTTTGGCTCAGGGCTGGCGCTTGGTCCAGGGCTGGGGCTGGGCTGAGGGCAGGGGCTGGGCTAGGCCTGGGGCTGGGCTGGGACCAGGACTGGGCTGGGGCAGGGACTGGGGCAGGGTTTGGGCTGGGGCTTGGGCTGGGGCTGGGATGGGGCAGGGCTGGGGCTGGGGCTGCGCTAGGGGCAGGGATGGGGATGGGGATGGGGCCGGGCCAGGGGCTTGGGCTGGGGCAGGGCTGGGGCTGGGGCTGGGGCTGGGGCAGGGCTGGGCTGGGGCCGAGGGCGAGGCTTGGGCAGGGCTGAGGCTGGGGCTGGAACCAAGTCTTGGGCAGGGATGGGGCTGGGGCTGGGGCTGGGCAGGGCTGGGGCTGGGCATGGACCGGGACTGGGCAGGGGTAGGGCTGGGGCAGGGGCTGGGCTGGGGACAAGGGTGGGGCAGGGCTGGGGCTGGGCATGGACCAGGACTGGGCAGGGGTAGGGGCAGGGCTGGGGGCTGGGCTGGGGCTGGGTTTGGGCTGGGGCAGGGCTGGGGCTGGGGTTGGGCTGGGTCTGGGGCTGGGTCTGGGCTAGGGCTGGGGCTGGGTCCAGGGCTGGGGCTGGTCTGTGGCTGGAGCTGGGCTGGGGCTGAGGGTGGGGCTGGGGTTGGGCTGGGGCAGGGCTGGGGCAGGGCAGAGCAGGGGCTGTGGCTAGGCTGTGGCTGGGGATGAGGCTGGGGTGGGGCTGGGGCTGGGTCCAGGGCACGGGCTGGGCTGGGGCTGGGGCTGGGGCTAGGCTGGGGCAGGGCTGGGGCAGGGCTGGGGCTAGGGCTGGGTCCAGAGTGGGGCTGGGCTGGGGCTGGGGCTAGGCTGGGGCTGGGCTGAGGGCAGGGGCTGGGCTAGGCCTGCGGCTGGGCTGGGACCAGGACTGGGCTGGGGCAGGGACTGGGGCAGGGTTTGGGCTGGGGCTTGGGCTGGGGCTGGGATGGGGCAGGGCTGGGGCTGGGGCTGGGCTGGGGGCAGGGATGGGGATGGGGATGGGGCTGGGCCTGGGGCTTGGGCTGGGGCAGGGCTGGGGCTGGGGCTGAGGCTGGGCTGGGGCTGAGGGCGAGGCTTGGGCAGGGCTGGGGCTGGGGCTGGAACCAAGTCTTGGGCAGGGCTGGGGCTGGGGCTGGGGCCGGGGGTGGGGCTGGAGCTGGGGCTGGGGCGGGGACTGGGGCGGGGACTGGGAGATGCCTGGGGCTGGGGTGGGGTCCAGGGCTGGGGTAGGGCGGTGGCTGGGGCTGAGCTGGGGCAGGGCTTTGGCTGGGGCTGGGGCTGGGCTGGGGGCAGGGCTGGGGCTGGGGTTGGGCTGGGGCTGGGCTAGGGCAGGGCTGGGGCTGGGCTGGGGCTGGGTCCAGGGCTGTGGCTGGGCTGTGGGTGGAGCTGGGCTGGGGCTGAGGGTGGGGCTGGGGCTGGGCTAGGGCTAGGCTGGGCCCGGGGCTGCGACTGGGGCTAAGTCCAGGGCTGGGGCTGGGCTGTGGCTACGGCTGGGCTGGGGCTGGGCTGGATCTGTGGCTGGGGCTGGGCTGGGGCTGGGTCCAGGGCAGGGGCTGGGCTGGGGCTGGGGCTTGGCTGGGGCAGGGCTGGGGTTGGGGCAGGGTCCGGGGCTGGGGACAGGGCTGGGGCCAGAGCTGGGGCTGGGGCTGGGCGGTGGCTGGGGCTGGGCTGGGGCAGGGCTGGGGCTGGGCCTGGGCTGGGGTTGGGCTGGGTTCCGAGTCTTGGGTAGGGGCTGGGGCCGGGGCAGAGGCAGGGCTGGGGCAGGGCTGGAACTGGGGCTGGGCTGGGGGCAAGGTTGGGGCTGGGGCTGGGCTGGTGGCGAGGGTGGGGCTGGGGCTGGGGCTGGGGCTGCGGACAGGGCTGGGGCTAGGGCTGAGGTAGGGGTAGGGCTGGGGCTGGATTGGGGTTTAGGCTGGGGCAGGACTAGGCTTGAGGCTGGGCCTTGGGCTGGGGCTGGGTTGGCGCAGGGCTGGGGCTGGGGCTGGAACCAAGGCTTGGGCAGGGCTGGGGCTGGGGCTGGAGCCAGGGCTGTGGCAGGAGCCAGGGCTGGGGCAGGGCTGTGGCTAGGCTGGGGCAGGGCCTGGGGCTGGGCTGGGGCTGGGGCTGGGCACAGGGCTGGGGCCAGGCTGGGTCTGGGGCTGGGCTGAGGGCAGGGCTGGGGCTGGGGGCTGGGCTGGGGCAGGACTGGGACTGGGGCAGGGGTACGAGCTGAGGCTGGGGACAGGGCTAGGGCTGGAGGTAGGGCAGGGCTGGGGCCAGGCTGGGGCTGGGTTTGGCTCAGGGCTGGCGCTTGGTCCAGGGCTGGGGCTGGGCTGAGGGCAGGGGCTGGGCTAGGCCTGGGGCTGGGCTGGGACCAGGACTGGGCTGGGGCAGGGACTGGGGCAGGGTTTGGGCTGGGGCTTGGGCTGGGGCTGGGATGGGGCAGGGCTGAGGCTGGGGCTGGGCTGGGGGCAGGGATGGGGATGGGGATGGGGCTGGACCTGGGGCTTGGGCTGGGGCAGGGCTGGGGCTGGGGCTGGGGCTGGGGCTGGGCTGGGGCTGAGGGCGAGGTTTGGGCAGGGCTGGGGCTGGGGCTGGAACCAAGTCTTGGGCAGGGCTGGGGCTGGGGCTGGGGCTGGGCAGGGCTGGGGCTGGGCATGGACCGGGACTGGGCAGGGGTAGGGCTGGGGCAGGGGCTGGGCTGGGGACGAGGGTGGGGCAGGGCTGGGGCTGGGCATGGACCAGGACTGGGCAGGGGTAGGGCCAGGGCTGGGGGCTGGGCTGGGGCTGGGTTTGGGCTGGGGCAGGGCTGGGGCTGGGGTTGGGCTGGGTCTGGGTCTGGGCTAGGGCTGGGGCTGGGTCCAGGGCTGAGGCTGGGTCCAGGGCTGGGGCTGGTCTGTGGCTGGAGCTGGGCTGCGGCTGAGGGTGGGGCTGGGGTTGGGCTGGGGCAGGGCTGGGGCAGGGCAGGGCAGGGGCTGTGGCTGGGCTGTGGCTGGGGATGAGGCTGGGGTGGGGCTGGGGCTGGGTCCAGGGCAGGGTCTGGGCTGGGGCTGGGGCTAGGCTGGGGCAGGGCTGGGGCAGGGCTGGGGCTGGGGCTGGGTCCAGAGTGGGGCTGGGGCTGGGCTGGGGGCAGGGCTGGGGCTGGGTGGTGGCTGGGGCTCGGGACAGGGCTGGGGCCAAGCTGGGGCTGGGGCTGGGCTGAGGGCAGGGCTGGGGCTGGGGGCTGGGATGGGGCAGGACTGGGACTGGGGCAGGGGCACGGGCCGAGGCTGGGGACAGGGCTAGGGCTGGAGCTAGGGCAGGGCTGGGGCCAGGCTGGGGCTGGGTCCAGGGCTGTGGCTGGGCTTTGACTGGAGCTGGGTTGGGGCTGAGGGTGGGGCTGGGGCTGGGCTAGGTCTGGGCTGGGCCCGGGGCTGCGACTGGGGCTGGGTCCAGGGCAGGGGCTGGGCTGGGGCTGGGGCTGGGCTGGGGCAGGGCTGGGGTGGGGGCTGGGCTGGGGCCGAGGGTGGGGCTGGGGCTGGGGCTGGGGCTGGGGCTGAGGGCAGGGCTGGGCTAGGGCTGGGGCTGGGGCAGGGTCCGGGGCTGGGGACAGGGCTGGGGCCAGGGCTGGGGCCAGACCTGGGGCAGGGCTGGGGCCAGGGCTGGGGCTGGGGCTGGGCGGTGGCTGGGGCTGGGCTGGGGCAGGGCTGGGGCTGGGGCTGGGCTGGGGTTGGGCTGGGGCCGAGTCTTGGGTAGGGGCTGGGGCCGGGGCAGAGGCAGGGCTGGGGCAGGGCTGGTGGCGAGGGTGGGGCTGGGGCTGGGGCTGCGGACAGGGCTGGGGCTAGGGCTGAGGTAGGTTTAGGGCTGGGGCTGGATTGGGGCTTGGGCTGGGGCAGGACTAGGCTTGAGGCTGGGCCTTGGTCTGGGGCTGGGTTGGCGCAGGGCTGGGGCTGGGGCTGGAACCAAGGCTTGGGCAGGGCTGGGGCTGGGGCTGGAGCCAGGGCTGTGGCAGGAGCCAGGGCTGGGGCAGGGCTGTGGCTAGGCTGGGGCAGGGCCTGGGGCTGGGCTGGGGCTGGGGCTGGGAACAGGGCTGGGGCCAGGCTGGGTCTGGGGCTGGGCCTGGGCAGGGGCTGGGCTGGGGCTGGAGCTGGACTGGGACAGGGCTGAAGCTGGGGCAGGGCTGTGGCTGGGGATGAGGCTGGGTTGGGGCTGGGGCTGGGTCCAGGGCAGGGGCTGGGCTGGGGCTGGGGCTAGGCTGGGGCAGGGCTGGGGCTGGGGCTGGGGCTGGGGTGGGGCTGGGCTGGGGCCGGGGCTGGGGCTGGGGCTGGGCCGGGGCAGGGCTGGGGCTGGGTCCAGGGCTGGGGCCGGGCTGGGGCTGGGTCCAGGGCTGGGGCAGGGCTGTGGCTGGGGCTGGGCTGGGGCTAGGTCCAGGGCTGTGGCTGGGCTGTGGCTGGAGCTGGGCTGGTGCTGAGGTTGGGGCTGGGGCTGGGCTGGGGCTGGGGCTGGGGCTGGGGCTGGGCTGGTGCTGAGGGTGGGGCTGGGGCAGGGCTGGGGCTGGGGCTGGGGCTGGGGCTGGGCTGGGGCTGGGTCCATGGCAGGGGCTGGGCTGTGGCTGGGGCTGGGCTGGGGCAGGGCAGGGCAGGGGCTGTGGCTGGGCTGTGGCTGGAGCTGGGCTGGGGCCGGGGATGGGGACGTGAGTGGGGCTTGGCTGGGGCCGGGTCTGGGGCCGGGGGTGGGGCTGGGGCTGGGGCTGGGGCGGGGTTATAGTTGTTGGGGACTCTCTCCTGGGGGAGAGAGTCCCTCCCTCTACTCCCTCCCTCTACTGAGGGACCCATATGTCATCCCGACCCATCCCACAGGGAGGTCTGCTCCCTACCAGGGGCAGGGGTTAGGGACATTGCGAAGAGATTCCCTGAATTAATCCAGCCCACTGACTATTACCCTCTGATGGTAATACAGGCTGGGAGTGATGAGATTGACAGGAAGGGCACCAGGACAATTAAGAAGGAATTCAGGGCCCTTGGACAATTGATTGATGGGGCAGGAGCTCAAGTGGTGTTCTGCTCAATTCCTTCAGTGTCAGGGGTGTACACTGAGAGGAATGGGAGAACCCACACCATCAACAATTGGCTCAGGAGATGGTGCCAGCGGCAGAACTTTGGGTTCTATGACCACGGGGCAACTTTCACTGCACCTGACCTGCTGGGTCCTGATGGGGTGCATCTATCTAGAAGGGGTAAAAGAGTCCTGGCACTGGAGTTGGCAGGGCTCATTAGGAGGGCTTTAAACTAGGTCTGAAGGGGGTGGGTGAGGCAATCGGTCCCTCTGCAGAGGTAAGAGTAGGGCGCAAGGTAGGGTTAGTTGAGAAGTCAGGAACCCAGCTGCGATGCATGTACACCAATGCACGCAGCCTGGGCAACAAGCAAGAGGAGTTGGAGGTCCTAATCCATCAGGGCGACTATGATGTAGTCGCCATCTCAGAAACTTGGTGGGACAGCACCCACGATTGGAGTGCTACAATGGGGGGTTACAGGCTCTTTAGGAGGGACAGGCGAGGGAGAAGAGGAGGAGGGGTGGCTCTGTATATTAGAGAGTCAATCTCTGCCACAGAACTTGTGGTGGAAGATGAGGTAGTTGAGAGCCTGTGGGTCAAAATCAGAGGACAACCTAACAAGTCTGACATCCTGATTGGAATCTGTTACAGACCACCCAACCAGGATGAGGCGGCTGATGAGTTGTTCTACAAGCAACTGGAGGCTGTCTCAAGATCATCTGATCTTGTCCTTGTTGGCGACTTCAACCTCCCAGATATCTGCTGGGAACTTAATTCAGCAGGGAGGAGGCAGTCCAGAAGATTCCTGGAGCGAATGGAGGACTGCTTCCTGACACAGCTGTTAAGCGAGCCTACCAGGGGACAGGCTCTGCTTGACCTGCTGTTCTGCAATAGGGAAGGGCTGGTGGGAGATGTGATCGTGGGAGGCTGCCTAGGGTGCAGTGACCACGAGATAGTGAAGTTTTCAATATGCAGGGAGATTGGGAGGAGCACCAACAGAACCTTCACCTTGGACTTCCGAAGGGCGAACTTCAGCCTATTTAAGAAACTTGTCTGCAAAGTCCCCTGGGTACCAGCCCTCATGAACCAAGGGGTTCAGGAGGGTTGGACCTACTTTAAACAGGAGCTCTTGAAGGCACAGGAATTGGCGGTTCCCATGTGCCGGAAGGCAAGCCGGCGGGGAAGGCGACCGGCCTGGATGAGCAAGCAGCTCCTGGAGGATTTAAGGGGGAAGAGGAGGCTGTATCACCTTTGGAAGGAGGGGAAGGCTTCTCGAGGTATGTTCAAGGAAGCTGTTAGATTATGTAGGAATAAAATTAGGGAGGCTAAGGCCCAGCTGGAACTGAAGCTGGCCACCTCAGTCAAAGATAGTAAAAAGCATTTTTATAAATATATTAACAATAAGAAGGGCAGGAAGAACCTGAACTCCCTAGTGGACCTGGAGGGGAACACAGTTACTGAGGATGAGGATAAAGCTGAGGTCCTGAACACCTTCTTTGCCTCAATTTTTAACAGCAAGGCAGGAGTTCAGGACGAGTGGTCTCCGGAGCTGGGCGTTGGGGTCGGGGAGCAGAGTAATACCCTGGAAATCCATGAGGAGTTAGTTCGGGACCTGCTGAGCCACTTGGATATCCACAAGTCCATGGGACCAGATGGGATCCATCCTAGGGTGCTGAGAGAGCTGGCGGATGTGCTAGCTAGGCCACTCTCCATCATTTTCCTCCAGTCCTGGCTCACTGGTGAGGTCCCAGATGACTGGAAACTGGCCAACGTGGTCCCCATCCACAAGAAGGGTCGGATGGAGGAACCTGGAAACTACAGGCCGGTCAGCCTGACCTCAGTGCCAGGGAAAGTGATGGAGCAGATTATCCTGGCAGCAATAACTGCGCACCTGAAGGATGGCCAAGGGCTCAGGTCCAGCCAACATGGATTCAGGAAGGGCAGATCCTGCCTCTCCAACCTGATCTCTTTCTATGATCAGGTGACCCGTCTGGTGGATGTGGGGAGGCCTGTGGATGTGGTCTACCTGGACTTCAGCAAGGTCTTTGACACTGTCCCCCACAGCAAACTGCTGGCCAAGCTGTTAGCCCGTGGATTGGACCATTACACTCTGTGCTGGGTTAGGAACTGGCTGGAGGGCCGGGCCCAGAGAGTGGTAGTGAGTGGTGCCACATCCAGCTGGCGGCCAGTCACTAGTGGTGTCCCCCAGGGATCCGTGCTGGGCCCTGTCCTCTTCAACATATTCATCGATGATCTGGATGAAGGGGTAGAGTCAGTCATCAGCAAGTTTGCAGATGACACCAAGTTAGGGGCAGATGTTAGTCAGTTAGAGGGTAGAAAGGCTCTGCAGAGGGACCTCGACCGACTGGTGAGATGGGCAGAGTCCAGTGGGATGGCATTCAACAAGTCCAAGTGCCAAGTGCTGCACTTTGGCTACGGCAACCCCATGCAGAGCTACAGGCTGGGGTCGGAGTGGCTGGAGAGCTCCCAAACAGAGAGGGACCTGGGTATGCTGATCGACAGCCACCTGAATATGAGCCAACAGTGTGCCCAGGTGGCCAGGAGGGCCAATAGCATCCTGGCCTGCATTAGGAATAGTGTGGCCAGCAGGAGCAGGGAGATCATTGTGCCCCTGTACTCTGCTTTGGTTAGGCCACATCTTGAGTACTGTGTCCAGTTCTGGCCTCCTCAATTTAAGAAGGACACTGAGACACTTGAACGTGTCCAGAGAAGGGCAACAAGGCTGGTGAGAGGCCTTGAACACAAGCCCTCTGAGGAGAGGCTGAGGGAGCTGGGATTGTTTAGCCTGGAGAAGAGGAGGCTCAGGGGTGACCTGATTGCCCTCTACAACTACCTGAGGGGTGGTTGTAGCCAGGAAGGGGTTGGCCTCTTCTCCCAGGCAACCAGCACCAGAGCAAGGGGACACAGTCTCAAGCTGCACCAGGGGAGGTTTAGACTCGAGGTGAGGAGGAAGTTCTTCACTGAGCGAGTCATTCGTCATTGGAATGTGCTGCCCAGGGAGGTGGTTGAGTCATCGACCCTGGAGGTGTTCAAGGGGAGATTGGACGTGGCACTTGGTGCCATGGTCTAGTCATGCGGTCTGTGTTGATAGGTTGGACTCGATGATCCTCGAAGTCCTTTCCAACCTAAGCGATACTGTGATACTGTGATACTGTGAATGCTTCCCCAGAACCACTACAGGAAAACAGAAAATGCACATGAAGAACACGTTGCAGAGCTTTACCCAACATTAAAATTATTCAAAGAGTACATGTATGACAGTAAGGTAGTTTGCATGCTAAATGCAAGCATTTGGCTTATCCCAAAATGTATCTCACACACCAAGCACTACATATCAAGATTCTCTCAAGAATTGCTTAGCACTCGCCTCTTGCTTCACAACAGAGAGGTTTTTTTAAAGGTTCAAACGGAAGATCTTTCTCTGTATTTTCTTCAACCACTAAGTGCGGACATCTTTCATCACCAACTGGTAAATAATGTCCTCCTAGATTAAAAATAGGCCAAATTAGCAAGACTGAAGAATATCATTAGAAAACAATAGCTCACGTGACAGTTCTGTAGCACCTATCTCCAAGAGTAGAGCCAAACAAGAGATGAACTCCTTCCGTGAGCTGACCAGATGCTGGGCTAACAATTCCAAGTCTTTTACCTATGATGGTTTGTATCAAAGTTGCAAACATAGTACAATGTGAATTATGTAAAGATAAAACACAGAAAACTGATTATGAAAACTGAAGGAGAACATATATACTATGTAGCAACTTTGCCAGGATGTCTTCAAGCATCTTACTTTATTTAATTGCCTAGTTTCAAACAGCCTAGGAAGTGTGAAGTCTTCAAGAGCTACCAGAAGTTGTGCTTACACTGGTATCTGAAAATCAATTTATAGCTCTAAATTGAAGAGTCTTCGTCAATACTTCAGGATTCATGGTCCAGCATTTCAGCTTCAGCTATAAATTTATCAGCCATAAACCCCCTTCTCTCTGCAAGTCAGGTTTCATAAACAATAACCTTGCATTTCTGTCATTTCTTCCATGTTAGCTTTCTCATCATCAGAGAATACAAGGAAACTTAACATGCAATCCTGGAAGGGAGGAATCTTGAACTGGTCCAGAGAAGGGCCACAAGGATGATCAGAGGGCTGAAGCACCTCTCCTGTGAGGACAGACTGAAGGAGTTGGGCTGCTCAATCTGGAGAAGAGAAGGCTCCGAGGTGACCTAATTGTGGCCTTCCAGTATCTGAAGGGGGCCTACAGGAAGGCTGGGAAAGGACTTCTCAGGATCTCAGGTAGCGATAGGACTAGGGGGAACGGAATGAAGCTGGAGGTGGGGAGATTCAGGCTAGATGTGAGGAGGAGGTTCTTCACCATGAGAGTGGTGAAACCCTGGAATGGGTTGTCCAGGGAGGTGGTTGGGGCCCCATCCCTGGAGGTGTTTAAGCCCAGGCTGGATGAGGCTCTGGGCAGCCTGATCTAGTGTGGGGTGTCCCTGCCCATGGCAGGGGGGTTGGAACTAGATGATCCTTGTGGTCCCTTCCAACCCTGAATGATACTATGATACTGTGATACTATTCCTGAAGTCAACATCAGCTGCACAGAAATCACTGCAAGAAAACAAACAAAAGAAAAACAATTCCCAACAATGTCACTATCAGGACTATTTAAACATCTTCCCACACTGCAAGTGAACAGGGTGCAAGGTTAAGGCTGAAAGAAAATAAATACCTGCGTTTTATTCCTTTTCTCCCAAGCCTTATAAATCCATTCAGGTTTCACAATAGGCTTACCAAGACTTCCAGCAACCTACAAAAGACAAAAAGCACAAAGTTCTACCAAGAAAGTATTTCCATTTGTCTTTCCCACACCAAGAAAAATTTCTATCTTTGCTTTCGCTTTTAGACACTACAAAAAGTTAACGTATTAATTCTTCACTGACTAGTAGAGCTGATCAATAGCTCAATAGCTATTTTAACACCTACTCAAAAGTGCACCATCTTCTTAGTCTCATCACTCAGAAAAACAACGTAGAAGCAAAGCTCTGTTTCAGTGGCATACAGAATCCTCCTCCTGCTTTTGAAACTTAAGATGACAAACATTCCAGCCTGAGGTTACCAAAGAGAAATCAACTGTTCCAAAGGTAACTTCTACGATAAAGTTTTCCCACTTTTCCCCCTTTGGGTAGGCAGAAAAGTGTTTGAACAGAGTTAGAAAGTAGGTCTTCTCTTCCAAATGGAAGGTTAGAAAGACAGACTAAGAAAAAAGCAAGAGCCAGCTAACAATTCAAACAGGGGGGAGTCAAGGCACAGAGGCATTTCTATGTCAAGTTCCACTGTACAAAAACCTGTAAAACTCCTACTTGTGTCAACTGGACATACATGTCCTGAAAGATTCCTTTTTGGTGTGGTCAAAAAACTCCCACCCCTAACAAATATTTACACATAAAGGAAGATTTGAAAGTTCACACAAGACAAGCTAAAAATCATTTGTAAAAAAGAAGATGCAGGCAAATTGAGTACTAAAGCTTTTTCAAGTTACCTTGAAGTTTGTTTGGACAGACAATTCCAACTAGGTGTGTTGATACATAAACACTTGTTCATGGCTGAACCAATGTTTATCAATAGCTTAAGTACTTCAACATTTTGGTTCTTGCCGTTTACTCTACTTGTCCGTTTCACAGTCTCTGCATTCAGGCAATTTGTATTATTTAGATCTTTTAACAGAGACAAAAACATGTCAAACCTCAACACCAGATGGAGGTGAACTCACCATTACAAGTCACTTTTGTTAGTACAGGAATAAACCCCTGCAACTGACAAGCTGAAGTATAATTTACACACTTGGTCTACAAAAAACCAAATTCTGTAAGTTTCCATGAAGCACCAGCTCCAGCTTACATACTCTGACTCTGTCTCCATGTGTTGAGATAGCCACCAGATAGGTAACTTTTGAGCAAAAGTCCTTTCCAATAGTCCCACCCATATGATGAACCAGGGTCACCAGCTTCACCTGAATAAGAAAGGTGAAATCAGTTTTTAGAATCTTGTGAAGCTTACAGTGCAGAGTGAGAGCAGTACAAAAACAGTTTACAAAGCAAAGCTACAAAAGGTTACATTCAGTGCCTAGGAATAGAAATGCTCCAATTTGTTCTTAAAACAACTTGTTCACACATCTACAGGAGAAGAAATAGTTCCTACAGGGGAAGAACTATTAACTTTACTATTTGTGTTTGGGTTTTTGTTTGTTTTTAAACATTTAATCCAGCCTGACTATGTAGCTTGAGGAAGACTACCCAAGCCACCAGTACTCTTGTGAACACCATACATATGCCTCCACTTTTTCCACACACCATAGATTTGAAGCACATTTCTCCCCATTGATGTAGTCAATTTTATCTGAAGGGGAAATTGCCAGAACTGACATAGGATTGTGATTTGTCCAAGCCAAAACTGGCAGATCAAACTTAACTATCCCTAACACTAGGCAAAGGCTTCAGGTTTGAGATTTTTTTTTCCCAGATAAAGATGTGGATTGTTGATTCCCAAGTGTCCAAGAGTGAAACTGCATGTCAGCTGCATCACTGACATGGAAAAGAGAATTGCTAGAGGATCAAACCACATCAGACCTACACATGTGAAGAATGAAGTCCCAATAGCACAACAGCAGGATAGCATGGCAGCAAGATAATATCTGCAAGTGCTCTGAACAGGACTACAATGCTTTGCATGATTTCACTACCACCTGTGCAAGAAAGAGGACACTATTGGGTAAACACCATCTTATCTGAAGCCTCAATCTGCAAATCTTTAAGTCCTACTGAATTAAAGATGTTTGATGTCACTCAACAGATAAAAAAAGTGACCAAAAGTGGCATCATCCACAAAATGACTTGACCAGGGAAACAGTTTTACTCCCATCCTCAAATATTGCTGCCTCTGAACTGCAACAAAACAGAACAATAATTCATTCTCCTCATACAAGTTCAGTCATGGTTAAACTCTATGGGTGACAGAAGAATATATTGAAATCCAAAGGGCAAAGGTCTTACCAACTCCTCTTTCTTTCTGAATCCAGTAAAGCACAGTACCAAGTTCAACATACTTGTACAGTACAGTGGACGACAAGAGAAAGGCAAAGGCTGAAAGTAAGAAGTAAGGTGATTAGTGAAAAATACTGCTTCCACTCAATTAGTAACCTTAACTGTAATGGTGCTATTGTTACTAGTTTAAAAACACACCAGGCACTAGTGCAAGTCTATGTACTCAGTTATACCTCAGTTCCTAACCTGCCAGTGTTCTGCTAAAGCAACTGAAGCACCCCATTCACAAGTAGGATTCCATCTTTTTTTCCCTCCCCAATCCCTCCCCATCTAGAAGTCAACCCAGGAAATATTGAGTGTCTGCTGGGCATCATTTATGTGCTGCCTTTCCTAACGGCACCATCCCAGCTAGCAGGTCAACAACTGTCACAATTACTGCAGTAGCTGCATCCATATTCCTGTTTGCCTGTGCTTTCTTACTACATGCAACATTCTAAAATGCTATTAGAAGTTTGCCTCTCTTGAAATTCTATTGCTGAGAGTATTTATGATTGACCAAAGGAACATGGATTCTATTTTGAATGCTTAATATTTACAACTCAATGCACCAGAGAACTACTCTGGTGCTTTCAGAGGGCACATACCTCTCCCTTTTGTGCACAGTGCAGCACTACTGGAGGTCCAATGACTCGGCAGTCTGCTTTGCAGAGGTTGTTAAAGAGAGGATCCTGGAATTCTGACACAACAGTCTCAAACTCCAGGGAATCAAACTCTCCAAGCTCTTCTACTGTGTCTGTCTTTAGGTAGGGCACTTTAATTTCCTTGATGGAGATGAATGAGAAAGCATTATCCAGGCAACAGACTTATCCAGATTTTTATTCTGGACCTTTGGAACAAAATGTATGATTCAGATTTCAGAGACAGACAGACTCTTAGGATTTGGGAAAGCTGAAAGAGATGCACTGCTCTCTAGCATAAGAATAGCTATGAACTGCACCTACCAAAAAAGTCTGTTTCTGATGAATAAGAATTCTAGAGACTTCAGCAGTTTACAGAGCAGTTCACAGTGATAATATAGTATTGGAAATACCTGGGTAGGAGAAAACCCCAAACTAAGCACAAAAAAAGAAATGAGATTTCAGACTGTCAGAATGGCTTAAGGTACTTCTGGATGCTACTAGAAAGTAGTATCCAGCTTGCAGCAGTGTTGCATAAGCTGTAAAGAACAGGAGTGGCTTCTGTCCATTGCTTGATATCTGTAAGGGTTCTAAAATATTGGTCTGTTCCAATTTCAATGATTGGGTCCAAATTTTATTTCATCACATGAAGAAACAGAAAACCACTTCTTACATTTCATTTTCAATGCAACTTTTAATTGAAAGGGAAGTCAATTAACCAATCAGGGTTGGTTCCTAGCAAAACCGTGTGTGCTGACTGAACACAAGCATGCAGTCGAATGTCTGCATTGCTATTTCCACTCCTCTGTTAGAAAACACCATGAATTAGGAGCTGCAGATATTACTTCCATAGAGGAGAAAGTGTTTGAAAAGAAAAAGTAAGTGCCAGTTTTCACAAGCTTTAAGTGACACCATAAGAACCATTAGCACATGTTGTGACTGTTATGCCCAATTAATAGATATTAAAGTACTGCAAGAAGGGGGCCGCTTATTCGACCAATTTGATCAGCGGATTCCAACTTTATTGAGCATCAGACACATCTTATATACAGTTTGCTATAATTATGCCCACTTGGCAACATACTATTGGTTGCTCTCTAAAAGGTTACATCATTGTTTTCACAATTCTGTGGAATTCTTCTATCCGGCCTAATTGCTCTCTTTCCCAGATCTAGCCTCCTCCTTATCTTGCTTGCCTCCCATCTCAGGGGCAGCTGGACTTCAGCATACCAAGCAATCAGCACTTTCTCACATCTCTTACGGCGCCACTATATTATCAACAGAGAATTCTTCAAGGCCTGAATTGCACAGGCGTTCCTGGGACCCAAGGCCCCTCTTGCTCAAAACAAACCCCAACAACATTAAAGCGTGTGCACATCTCAGTCCCAGCGCTGCACGCAACCACCTGTGCTTAATTGCATGACACACCAGATGAATAATACTTGTCATTAGTTTTTCTTCTGATTTATCAGGACTAGTTGTCTTTATCTTTATAACTGGTACTTCCATTATCTTAAGGGTCTGTGGAAGAGGAGAGCTTTAGTGTAGAACCAAACTGGTTATTGGAAATTTAAAAGCACACCATCTCATTTCTTTTACCTGAGACTCACACACCTCCAAGGCCTTCAAAAGCTCCTCACATCTCCCTGCTTCCTGAACCAAAACCACTCTGGTTTCTATTTGAGGCATTGCTTCTGTTTATAGAGAAGGAGAATACTCATATTTTAAGAGCAAAATCCATGCTGGGTCTAAATCAAGCAGTAGTGCATAGAACAATACAAGCAGACTGCATCCTTTCAAGACAACTTATTTATCAGCAGCAAACATGAAAATAAATGTTACTTCCAGAGGCCTGTCCTTTAGTTAAGACATATGCAAATGACCACAGAGCCTGAACTTCCTAGTGTATGGTGAAACAAGATCCTGCAACTCATGACCTTAGAGTCAGAGCAAAATGTGAGCGTTTGAGGTTGTGCCTTTAACAAAGGGACACCATGGCCGAATGTTTTAGAAACAAGACAGGTCTAAACTAATTTCATTGGTGGAGAAGCAGAAGCACTGCCTTCAGTTTTGATTCCCAGTGAGACTGGTCTCAGTCTCACACTTTCTCCCCCTCCTTCTGCAGCTCACAGCTTCTGGGCTTTCGGCCAGGCTGACCTTGAAAAAGATAAGGCCTCTGCTAACACATCTGCTCTAACCATATCCTGCTTTTCATTAACAATTATTCCTTTTTCTCTCTTTCTAACCCTCTTTGGGGAAAAAGGGAAGAGAAGGGGGTACAGGGGGAAACCCTTCCTCCTGGTGGGGGAGGGGAATCTCATTCCTGTGTTACTTTGTTGTATATTTCTGTGTATATATTGTAAATGCTGTAAATTGTGTACACATATATATATCCTGCAGCCCTGCTTGCAAATATAGCACATCCCCTTGCTAATCCAGCTGTGGGTTTTTTTCCCTTTCTTTCAATTTTCTTCCCTTTACGTACAGGGGGGGGAAGAAGGCTTGAGGCCTTCCCCTCAACCCTCGACATTTTGTTTTCTTGGCTTCCCAACATGCAGCCGATAATTAGCTTAATTTATTGCTTTACTGCTTTATTGCTTTAGTGTTTTACAGCCAGATGAGCAAACATGGAGGTGCTGGGGATAGTGGAGCATTTATTGTTTTCAAGTTTTGGGGCTTTGGTCTGCAGATATTGTTTGGGTTTGATTCTGGATTCCCTGGGTAAATATTTGGTGTGGACAATTTATCTGTGGTTTCTGTACAGGGTCAGACTATGGTATGGAAAAGGTGTGGATTCCTTGTGGCCAGCCAGATACAGGAACGTGACCTCTAGCACTCTCCCCATTGAGATACAAGGGTTTAAGATCCCAGTAGAGGAAAGAGTAACTTTAAGTGATGGCTGGGATGCAAAGGTGATTTACCTGATGTGTATAATCCTGCTCTGGGTGATAATTAACGTGTATCTGCTCATTTCTCTGCGTCGGGAGAGGAAGGGATCCAGACCGTGGTTTGTTATTAAAACTAGATCACTGGCCCTGCTGGCCACACTTCTCTTGCTGCAGCCCAGGCTCTGCTTGGCTCTCTGGGCTGCAAGTGCTCCCTGCTGGCTCCTGTTGAGCTTCTCCTCCCCCAGCACCCCCAAGGCCTTTTCTCCAGGGCTGCTCTCCAGCCAGTCCCTGCCCAGCCTGTATCAGTGCCTGGCATTGCCCTGCCCCAGCTGCAGGACCTTGCCCTTGGCCTTGCTGAACCTCATGAGGTTGGCTTGGGCCCAGCTCTGCCATGCAGTTGGCTGACCCTTGAGGTCCCTTCCAACCCTGACAGTTCTGTGATTCTGTTCTGTGATCCAACCTCATTTCCAGCAGCTGCAGGAGTGTCTGGAGGCAGCAGCCCTGGGACTTCCCAGGGCTGTGTCATAGGATGCAAACATGAAACCATTTTCCCTTGCAAAGCCTTCTCCCTGGAATTCCTTGAGGTTTGGAGATTAACCTGGTTGAAAGGAAGATTCTTCTCCCTTTTTGGTTGTTGCTTTAAACAAGCTCCTCAGAGACAGGACCCCTAGCCACTGAAGAAATAGAAACACCCCATTTCCAAAGGCTGCCTTTCAGCTCACAGCCAGTGCTGAGGCAACTGGGGGATCCCCCAAGGAGAGGCAGGGAAGAGAATGCCCCTGCTTGCCAGATAATAGCTGTCTGCCATCAGAAGAAGAGCCACTGCTGGCATTTTAGCATGCAGGAGGACTAACAGGGCTATTAAAAGCAGAGGGGTGGTGGGGAATAAAAGAGTGAGCCCTGGGTCTCTCATCAGGGACTCATTTCAATGTGCTTTGGTTCAATTAGCTGCTGGAAGGAGCCAGTGGAGGGAGGCTTAGCTCTGAAGCCAGATATAAAAAGAGTCTTTCTGTGGTCACAGAGATTGCTGTGAAAGGACTCTGGGGGGTAAGGAGGCATTAAGAGGTAAACAGCTTCTCTCATCCACTAGATCCTAACAGCAGCCCAGAATTCAGCACCTCCCCTTGGTGTCTGCTGAACTGAGCTTCCACAGAAGAACTCCAAGAGCAGCATCTCCACCTGAGCCTTGAAAGGAAAGAGACTGGGGGTTGTCAGGGGGTGAGACTCCAAAAGGGGATTTAAAAGGCAAGAACAGGTAGGGAAATGGGGTAGAAAGCAGGGAATCACAGAACCAACCAGGCTGGAAAAGACCTCAGAGGTCATCAAGTCCAACCTATGAGCTAATCCTTAACACCTCCTGGCAACTAAACCATGGCTCCAAGTGCCACATCCAAGCCTTTTGTGAACACCTCCAGGGATGGGGACTCCACCACCTCCCTGGGCAGCTCATCCCAGTGGCCAATCTCTCTTTCTGGGAAGAATTTCTTCCTCACCTTCTAGCAAGTCAACCTCCTTCCTAAGCTGAGGGGCCCAGAACTGGACACAGGACTCAAGGTGTGGCCTAAGCAGTGCTGAGCAAAGGGCACAATGACTTCCCTGCTCCTGCTGGCCACACTCTTCCTGATGCAGGCCAGGATGCCCTTGGCCTTCTTGGCCACCTGGACACACTGCTGGCTCATGTTCAGGCAGCTGTCAATCAGCACCTCCAGGTCCCTCTCTGTTTGGCAGCTCTCAGCCACTCTGACCCCAGCCTGTAGCTCTGCCTGGGATTACTGTGGCCAAAGTGCAGCCCCTGGCACTTGGACTTGTTGAATGCCATCCTGTTGGCCTCTGCCCATCTGTCCAGTTGGTCGAGGTCCCTCTGCAGAGCCTTTCTACACTCTAACTGACCAACATCTGCTCCCAGCTTGGTGTCATCTGCAAATGTGCTGATGCCTGACTCAATCCCCTCCTCCAGATCATCAATGAAGATGTTAAAGAGCACAGGGCCCAGCAGTGATCCCTGGGGCACACCACTGGTGCCTGGCTGCCAGCTGGATGTGGCACCATTCACCACCACCCTCTGGGCTCAGCCTCCAGCCAGATCCTAACCCAGCTCAGATGTTGAGGATTGTTTTGAACAAGAGGGGCCTTGGGTCCCAGGAACGCCTGTGCAATTCAGGCCTTGAAGAATTCTCTGTTGATAATATAGTGGCAGAGTAGGAGATGTGAGAAAGTGCTGATTGCTTGGTATGCTAAAGTCCAGCTGCCCCTGAGATGGGAGGCAAGCAAAATAAGGAGGAGGCGAGATCCGGGGAAGAGAGCAATTAGACCGGATAGAAGAATTCCACAGAGTTGTGAAAACAATGATGTAACCTTTTAGAGAGCAACCAATAGTATGTTGCCAAGTGGGCATAATTATAGCAAACTGTATATAAGATGTGTCTGATGCTCAATAAAGTTGGAATCCGCTGATCACATTGGTTGTTAAAGCGGCCACCTTCTTGCAGTAAGTGGCGCTTGAACACGGGACCCTAATGAAGACAAAGGTTAGGGTCTAAGAAGTTCTTCGGGACTTGGGAGATTCGCAGTAAGCCAGGAGGCAAGAAGAAGGCCAGCCTGGGATAGCAGTACCGGAGACTGCAAGAAAAGGGAAGACAGCCTTGAAGCCGAAGACGCTGTAGAGCCGGGAATTGCTTAAACGAGGACTGTGCGCACAGGTATTAACGTTTAAATACGGACATGGATAGGCAGGCAGCGTATGATTTATTTATATGCTTTTTAGAAAAGCGACAGTGTAAGTTAAATTTTACAAAGGAGTTGGTGCCGCTGTTAAGCTATGCAGAAGAGTTAGGATATTTTAAGGATCCAAATGAGGTGTTTGAAAGATTGCAGTGGAAAAAGTTTGGACAAGACTTGTGGCTGCATGGGTTAGATGATGAAAAACGAGCAAAGGAGTGTGGAAAATGGTGGAAGATGGTTATGACAGCACTGGATCAGCATCGTGCTGAGCAAATGGCAGCTTATCAAGCCAGGGTACGATTAGATTATACGGACCCAAATGGAGCAAGTGTTACACATGCTGGGTTGCCTTTGTCAGAAGAGGTTCAGGATTATTTAAGAAAGGAGAAGGCTGCGTGTGTAAAAGGACTAGGTGGCAGAGTCGAATTACAATCTGTAACACAGGACTCTGCTGAGGAGCCTTCCCCGTCTCTTTTAGCTGAGCAAATTGTACAGGAGAAGAAAGTAGGTGAGCGAGAGGAGACAAACAGGGCAGTAGATCCTGGAGGTGGTGTTAAAGATCATGCAAGAAAGCACACAGAGTATTGGCGAAAGGTTGCAGAACACTTAAACGCCGAAGGAGATCAGGAAGGGCTTAGCCGGCTGGCTGCTTCACATCAAGCTTTTCCAGTGATGTATACACAGGTCCCTGGGGAGCAAAATGTTGTTCAGGCTGATGTAACCCAATTGCCATGGAAATTGTTATCTCAATTAAGACAGACTGCGAGTCAGTTTGGGGTTCAATCTGAACCAGCTAGACAGATGATTGATTTTATTTACATGAACTATAATATGTTGCCTAGAGATTCTTATAATGTTACGAAGCTGATCCTAACAGCATCTCAATTTATGACATTTTTGAATGAGTGGGAACACCTAGCTAGACAATCAGTTGGAGTACAAAGACAGCAAAACGACCCACTATTTGATGTAACAGTAGATCAGTTGTGTGGAACGGGACAGTATGAGAGACCAGAGTTACAGGCACTTTTACAGCCGCCTGTTTTGCAAGCATCAGCCCAGATAGTAAGGAGGGCTTTTGACAAGCAGAAGGATGGAAATGCAAATCCTCACTATATGGGAATTAAGCAAGGTAGACAGGAACCTCTTGGTGAATTTGTAGATAAGTTGCTTGCCGCACTTAGAGCAGCAAGCGTAGGAGAAGGTATCCGAGAGGCAATTTTAAGGCAGTGTTTAATGCAGAATGGGAACCAGCAGACACAGCAGCTTATTACATCAGCAGATCCTAGATGGATGGTAGCCGAATTGTTGCTGAGGGCTCAGGACTTGCCAAGCAATCCGATGGCCATGTTGACGGAGGTGATTGATAAGGGATTACAAAAACAGGCTGAGGTGTTGTCAATGACAATGACAAAACAGCTTGAGCATAGTCAGCAGGTTATGGCAGCCTTAGTACCTTTGCGCACAGACTCGAAAGGGCAAGGCCGACCCTATAAGCAGTCATCAGACGAAATACAGTGTCATCGAAAAGCGTAAGGCGGAGATATCATCTAAAGTAATGCCTGGACTTTTGGCCCATAGATCCGCTTTAGGGCATTTCCCTAGCGGAGATAGTTATTTTGATGAAGCTTGTTGGAGAGAATACAGGAACAAGTTGTGGGACTTGGTTATAGATGGTCATAAAACTGCTGTAAAGCTGCAAAAGTCGTGGCGAGAATGCATGAACTGTGTTAAAACCTACGAACTGAAACAGCGAATGGCTGCTGCAGTTAGAGTAACTTTGTCAGGACGAGATGCAGCGCCAGGTGTATCTGAGTTGCAGCTGAAAGATGTGTCTGAGAACTGTCAACCGATCGACCGGGGCCGCCCCCGATACATCTTGCGGCGACCACACCGCGTTTACCGGCCGTCACCACTGCTGTTTGCACACAGCGGGGAAAAAGCCGGAAAAAGGCAGTTCAGTCTGTTCGACCCCTTTTTATCAACACCTTCCTCTGACATCGCCAGCGACGGCTCGGACTCGGAAGACAATACCAGCAGCGAGGAATTCAAACAGCGCCGACTTTGCTTTATGGCCCCTCTTAGAAAAAATGGAGCGCTTGGAGGCTCGCGGTTACAGCGTTCCTGCCACCGCACTCCTCCCTCGAGCCCTGCCGGCCCCCGCGGACACCGACGGCTCCGACCAAGGCGGTACCGGCTGATGCACCACCGACACCGACAGCGCCGACAGTAGCAGCGGAGCAGCCGCCACGGCAGCAGCCCCCACCCCTTTCCCCCGCAGCGGCTTTAGCCGCACTACTCTGTTTTGATTTAAAGCAACAGTACTCATTTTGTCATTTCTGATTGTAGCGTCTTTCAGAGATTTGTTATTTAGAGTTTTGTTAAGTTTTTCTAATAAGCATAATGAATAAGTAAACATTTGGTATTTACAGGTATTTAGTACATAGTAATTGCAGTAAGGTGTATGTACTTAGTAAAGAGTTCAAATTGTAAGATTTTCTTTTGGTTCGAACCTTCTTAGTTGTCTTCCTAGGCATTTCAAAGGAGCTCCATGTAATATAGTTAAGGAATGTATAAACAGGTTTTAATTTTGGAAAGTGTTTTTTAGTTAATGTAACAATTTTATTTCTTTTTAGACACTGATTTGATGGATTAATTTTAACATAGTTTTTTAAGGTCTTAAGGATTTTTTGGTATTAGCATAAGTTAAGGTTTGTAGTAAATAGGTATTAATTTTAACAACTATTCCTTCACTAATGTGCAGAAGAACCAAGACTGAGAGGAAACAGCATTTCCCATGAAGTCGAACATCGATCACAATAACTGTTATGATAATCTGGGGTCAAAAGCATCAATCAAAAAAATATTTTGTCCTGAATGCTGAATTTGAAAATAGGCAGTTTGGGCTGGTAAATACAGAAAACCTATTTTGTGGTGAGAAAAAGGATTTAAATCCCCATGGAAAATTATTGAAAGGGATTGGCATAAGTGGGAAATAAAGACTAGAGAAATTTTAGTTGGGAAATATCAGGAATAATTAAAAGGATTAGTAAAAGGAAAAGTAAGAGACATAAGATTTTGAAGGAAGAGGAATTGAAATAACAAAAGCACAATGGGAAATGGTAAACAAACTAACCAAGGAAGTAGAGAAGAGACTCCAAATGGAATTTTGAAGTGGGTTAAGGAGTTAAAAAATCTGTAGGGCTCCTGGAGAATGTAACTGCTGCCGAGAAGAAAATACACCCGGCTGCTGGTTGCACCCCAGCAGGCCGAGGAGGCAGAGTTCACATATACTTGTGGAGCCTAATTTTGATCCTAACCCTATTTGCACATAAGGAGTCCAATCAAGATCATAAACCATGTTCCCATGTGTGGATGAATTCTCTTTCAACATCAGTAATGATATACAGATTAAAAGGAGCTCAGATCATAACCCCATTAATCATATTGATGATAGCACCATTTGAAGTAAGGTCATGGGAACAAAACACTTATCTGCATCTATTGAAAGGGATAGTGAATAGTTATAATTTGACTGATTGTTGGATCTGTTCCCGGCTACCTAAAAATTCGGCCCATGGGCTTCCTTTAATAGGAACAGCCTTTCCTAATGTAACAGAAATACAAAAGTATTCCAAAATCATAAGTATGAGGGTCATGTGGAGATCCCACAATCTCAGTTAAGGTGGAAATTACAATTTGAGGAACCTTTACATGCGAATATGCCAGTACCTTGTGTCCAGCGATGTTGGGAAATAACTATAGGCAAGAGTAAAGGGGGAAATAGAACTGACCCTGGATGTGGAGATGTAATTTTTATAGGGCAATATTCAAAGTGTTCACAAAAGTGTTCAGTTATGGAGAAGCAAATATGTGGAATCTTGATCAGACCAGAGAGAAAAGACTTGAACTTGAAAAAGCAATGGTAAATTTTTCTGCTACAGTTGAAATTATGATGAATGCAAGCATAGATGCAATAAAAGTGCAGCAAATTGAAATCAGTAGTCTCTCGAAAATATCTACTCAGAATAGATTAGCTTTGGACTTTTTATATAAGGAAGGGGGTGTATGTGTAGTCATAAATGCAAGTTGTTGTAGTTATGTTAATCTAGATAAACGAGTGGAAACATTTACAGGCGATTGTAAACCACAATCAGATATTACATCAGATTTCTTTGGATAATACTTCTTCTGGATTTAAAGAAATATGGGATAAGTTAACTTCTTCGTTATTGAATATAAGTTGCTTTAAAAAATTGTTTGTAATACCTGTTGGAATAATTGTAATACTGATCTGTGTAATTCATTGTAATTGTTGTTTTAAAATGGTAAGACCTTTAGGTAAAATTGTTTATGCCAATAAGTTACAAGCAAATGGTTATGATCAGAAGGTGATCAAAACAGAGGAACTTAATTATGATCCAATTAAGAAGGTTCTGAAATATCTGGAAATTTTAACACAAATCAGTGGTGACAAAAAAAAAAGGGGGGAATTGTGATGAATATACTGGTGATTTGTGTTAAAATTGTAAGACTTAGAGTGCACTGGGATTAAGGGTCAGGATCTTGTGAGGCCTGTTTAGAGGGTAAAGGGAAAGAAACCTATCTTGCAGACTTGCAAGGACACTGTCTGGTTAATTGGAGACATCACGGCTGAGAAGGAGCTGTCTTAAAGATAAACATTCAGAACTAGGAATTTGTTTTCTTCAGATAAGAAGCCTGCACAATTGAGCATGTGTGAAAGTGGATGCTTTGACCCTTACCACACTGAATGTAGGGAGAAGGGATTTATATGTTATCTCACCAGTTCGCTATAATTTTACACACTTAGAGGGAAAATCAAAATTCATAACAACACAACATGCATTTTCATTTTCGGTTGAAAACATCAACAAATGGTACCAATAAGAGATCAGTATTACTAGGATGAGCAAAAACACATTATTATGGGTAATTTTATATTGGGCAAAGCAATGAAGCTCTTTTGCTCTTGCTGATTGCCTGCAAGTTTTCTGTCTGTGAAGCTAGAGCCTGGCCAGATCTACCTTTACAGATTAAAGAAATCTTGCTACCCTTAAACAAATTATGATTTTTGACCATCCTAGGGAAAATAAAGGTGCAACATAACAGGTAATAATGAATTGATTGAACTTTTTCAGACATGTCTGATAGGGATACCCAGACTTAATGTTAATATGTTTGTTAATTATAGTAGTAAGTTTTAAGGTTCTTAGGTATCATTGTACTCATTTTGATTATTGTTAAACTTGTTTATAATTGTATTATGCAAAGTGTTCAAAGAATAACTTCCAAGGCCTTACTTGCACAAAAGAAAAACGGGGGAATTGTTGTTGGGGTTTGTTTTGAGCAAGAGGGGACATGGGTCCCAGGAACACCTGTGCAATTCAGGCCTTGAAGAATTCTCTGTGGATAATATAGTGGCAGAGTAGGAGATGTGAGAAAGTGCTGATTGCTTGGTATGCTGAAGTCCAGCTGCCCCTGAGATGGGAGGCAAGCAAGATAAGGAGGAGGCGAGATCTGGGAAAGAGAGCAATTAGGCCGGATAGAAGAATTCCACAGAGTTGTGAAAACAATGATGTAA
>NW_027143369.1:0-64181 GCF_026170545.1 Melanerpes formicivorus
TGCCCCAGCCACCGCCCAGCCCTGCCCCAGCCCCAGCCCCAGCCACAGCGCAACCCCAGCCCTTGACCCCAGCCTCGGGCCCAGCCCTGCCCCAGGCCCAGCCCAGATACCAGCCCAGCCCCACCCACGGCCCCAGCCCCAGCCCCAGCCCAGCCCTAGCCCAGCCCTGCAAAGCCACAGCCCTAACCCAGCCCTGCCCTTAGCCCAGCCCCAGCCCAGCCCCAGCCTCGGGCCCAGCCCTGTCCCAGGCCCAGCCCAGATCCTAGCCCAGCCCCAGCCCCAGCCGAGCCTCCAGCCCCTAGCCCAGCCCTGCACTCAGCCCCAGCCCCAGCCCCAGCCCTGCCCCGGCCTCGGGCCCAGCCCTGCCGCAGGCCCCAGCCCTGCCCCAGCCCTACACTCAGCCCCAGCCCCAGCCCCAGCCCGGCCCCGGCCCAGCCCCAGCCCCAGCCCCAGCCCAGCCCCTGCCCTAGACCCAGCCCCAGCCCAGCCCCAGCCCTGCCCCAGCCCAGCCCCAGCCCTGGGCCCAGCCCAGCCCCAGGCCAGCCCCAGCCCCAGTCCTGCCACAGCCCAGCCCCCATCCCCCAGCCCTGCCCCAGCCCTGCCCTCATCCCAGCCCCAGCCCCCAGCCTGGCCCCAGCCCCAGCCTGGCCCCAGTCCTGCCCGAGACCCAGCCCCAGCCCCAGCCCCAGCCCAGCCATAGACTTGGTTCCAGCCCCAGCCCTGCCCCAGACCAGCCCCAGCCCCAGCCTTGCCGCAGTCCCCGCCCCAGCCCAGTCCTGGTCCCAGCCCAGCCCAGCCCCAGCCCTGCCCCAGCCCCATCCCTAGCCAAGCCCTACCCTCAGGCCACAACCCCAGCCCTGCCCCAGCCCAGCCACAGCCCTGGGCCCAGCCCAGCCATAGACTTGCTTCCAGCCCCAACCCTGCACCAGCCCAGCCCCAGCCCCAGCCTTGCCCCGTCCCTGCCCCAGGCCAGTCCTGGTCCCAGCCCAGCCCCAGCCCTGCCCCAGCCCCATCCCTAGCCCAGCCCTACCCTCAGGCCCCAGCCCTAGCCCTGCCCCAGCCTCGGGCCCAGCCCTGTCCCGGGCCCAGCCCAGACCCTAGCCCAGCCTCAGCCCTGGACCCAGCCCTGCCGCAGCCCCAGCCCTGCCCCAGCCCAGCCCAGCACCAGCCCCAGCCCAGAACCAGCCCTGGACCGCAGCCTCAAGCCCAGCCCTGCCCGCAGCTCAGCCCTGCCTCAGCCCCAGCCACCGCCCAGCCCCAGCCCTGGACCCAGCCCCAGCCCCAGCCCTGCCCCAGCCCAGCCCCAGCACCAGCCCCAGCCCAGCCACAGCCCCTGGACCGCAGCCTCAAGCCCAGCCCTGCCCCCAGCTCAGCCCTGCCTCAGCCCCAGCCACCGCCCAGCCCCACCCACGGCCCCAGCCCCGGCCCCAGCCCAGCCCTAGCCCAGCCCTGCCTCAGCCACAGCCCTAACCCAGCCCTGCCCTTAGCCCAGCCCCGCCCTTAGCCCAGCCCCAGCCCTGCCCCAGCCTCGGGCCCAGCCCTGCCCCAGGCCCAGCCCAGACACCAGCCCAGACCAGGACACAAGCCAAGCCCCACCCACAGCCCCAGCCCCAGCCACAGCCCAGCCCCAGCCCTGCCCCAGCCCAGCCCCAGCACCAGCCCCAGACCAGCCCCTGCCCTGGACCCAGCCCCAGCCACAGCCCCAGCCCCAGCCCCAGCACCAGCCCCAGCCCAGCCCCTGCCCTGGCCCCAGCCCCAGTCCCAGCCCCAGCCCAGCCCCAGCCCAGCCCCAGCCCTGGACCCAGTCCCAGCCCAGCCCCAGCCCTGCCCCAGCCACCGCCCAGCCCCAGCCCTGCCCCAGCCCAGCCCCAGCCACAGCTCAGCCCCAGCCCTTGACCCCAGCCTCGGGCCCAGCCCTGCCCCAGCCCTGCCGCATCCCCAGCCCTGCCCTAGCCTTGGCCCCAGCCACAGCCCCAGTCCTGCCCTAGCCTTGCCCCCAGCCCCAGTCCCAGCCCAGCCCCAGCCCAGCCCCAGCCCTGGACCCGGGTCCCAGCCCAGCCCCAGCCCTGCCCCAGCCACCGCCCAGCCCCAGCCCTAGACCCAGCACCAGCCCCAGCCCAGGCCCCAGCCCAGCCCCAGCCCAGCCCCAGTCCCAGCCCAGCCCCAGCCCTGCCCCAGCCACCGCACAGCCCCAGCCCCAGCCCCCAGCCCAGCCCCTGCCCTGGCCCCCAGACCCAGTCCCAGCCCAGCCCCAGACCAGCCCCAGCCCTGGACCCAGTCCCAGCCCTGGCCCCAGCCCAGCCCCAGCCCCAGCCCCAGCCCCAGCCCAGACCCTGCCCTGGCCCCAGCCCCAGTCCCAGCCCAGCCCCAGCCCAGCCCTAGCCCTGGACCCAGTCCCAGCCCAGCCCCAGCCCCTGCCCAGCCACCGCCCAGCCCCAGCCCTGCCCCACCAGCCCAGCCCCAGCCACAGCGCAACCCCAGCCCTTGACCCCAGCCTCGGGCCCAGCCCTGCCCCAGGCCCAGCCCAGATACCAGCCCAGCCCCACCCACGGCCCCAGCCCCAGCCCCCAGCCCAGCCCTAGCCCAGCCCTGCAAAGCCACAGCCCTAACCCAGCCCTGCCCTTAGCCCAGCCCAAGCTCAGCCCCAGCCTCGGGCCCAGCCCTGTCCCAGGCCCAGCCCCAGCCGAGCCTCCAGCCCCTAGCCCAGCCCTGCACTCAGCCCCAGCCCCAGCCCCAGCCCTGCCCCGGCCTCGGGCCCAGCCCTGCCGCAGCCCCAGCCCTGCCCCAGCCCTACACTCAGCCCCAGCCCCAGCCCCAGCCCGGCCCCGGCCCAGCCCCAGCCCCAGCCCCAGCCCAGCCCCTGCCCTAGACCCAGCCCCAGCCCAGCCCCAGCCCTGCCCCAGCCCAGCCCCAGCCCTGGGCCCAGCCCAGCCCCAGGCCAGCCCCAGCCCCAGTCCTGCCACAGCCCAGCCCCCATCCCCAGCCCTGCCCCAGCCCTGCCCTCATCCCAGCCCCAGCCCCAGCCTGGCCCCAGCCCCAGCCTGGCCCCAGTCCTGCCCGAGACCCAGCCCCAGCCCCAGCCCCAGCCCAGCCATAGACTTGGTTCCAGCCCCAGCCCTGCCCCAGCCCAGCCCCAGCCCCTTCCCTAGCCCCAGCCCTACCCTCAGGCCCCAGCCCTAGCCCTGCCCCAGCCTCGGGCCCAGCCCTGTCCCGGGCCCAGCACAGACCCTAGCCCAGCCCTGCCCCAGCCCCATCCCTAGCCAAGCCCTACCCTCAGGCCACAACCCCAGCCCTGCCCCAGCCCAGCCACAGCCCTGGGCCCAGCCCAGCCATAGACTTGGTTCCAGCCCCAACCCTGCACCAGCCCAGCCCCAGCCCCAGCCTTGCCCCGTCCCTGCCCCAGGCCAGTCCTGGTCCCAGCCCAGCCCCAGCCTTGCCCCAGCCCCATCCCTAGCCCAGCCCTACCCTCAGGCCCCAGCCCTAGCCCTGCCCCAGCCTCGGGCCCAGCCCTGTCCCGGGCCCAGCCCAGACCCTAGCCCAGCCTCAGCCCTGGACCCAGCCCTGCCGCAGCCCCAGCCCTGCCCCAGCCCAGCCCCAGCACCAGCCCCAGCCCAGCCCCAGCCCTGGACCGCAGCCTCAAGCCCAGCCCTGCCCGCAGCTCAGCCCTGCCTCAGCCCCAGCCACCGCCCAGCCCCCAGCCCTGGACCCAGCCCCCAGCCCCAGCCCTGCCCCAGCCCAGACCCAGCACCAGCCCCAGCCCAGCCCCAGCCCTGGACCGCAGCCTCAAGCCCAGCCCTGCCCCCAGCTCAGCCCTGCCTCAGCCCCAGCCACCGCCCAGCCCCACCCACGGCCCCAGCCCCGGCCCCAGCCCAGCCCTAGCCCAGCCCTGCCTCAGCCACAGCCCTAACCCAGCCCTGCCCTTAGCCCAGCCCCGCCCTTAGCCCAGCCCCAGCCCTGCCCCAGCCTCGGGCCCAGCCCTGCCCCAGGCCCAGCCCAGACACCAGCCCAGACCAGACACAAGCCAAGCCCCACCCACAGCCCCAGCCCCAGCCACAGCCCAGCACCAGCCCTGCCCCAGTCCAGCCCCAGCACCAGCCCCAGACCAGCCCCTGCCCTGGACCCAGCCCCAGCCCCAGCCCAGCCCCAGCCCCAGCCCCAGCACCAGCCTCGGGCCCAGCCCTGCCCGAGGCCCAGCCCAGACCCCAGCCCAGCCCCACCCTCGGCCCCAGCCCAGCCCCACCCTCGGCCCCAGCCCTGCCCCTGCCTCGGGCCCAGCCCTGCCCCAGCCCAGCCCCAGCCACCGCACAGCCCCAGCCCTGGCCCTAGCCCAGCCCCAGCCCCAGCCCCAGCACCAGCCCCAGCCCAGCGCCAGCCCTGGCCCCAGCCCCCAGTCCCAGCCCAGCCCCAGCCCAGCCCCAGCCCTGGACCCAGTCCCAGCCCAGCCCCAGCCCTGCCCCAGCCACCGCCCAGCCCCAGCCCTGCCCCAGCCCAGCCCCAGCCACAGCGCAGCCCCAGCTCTTGACCCCAGCCTCGGGCCCAGCCCTGCCCCTGGCACAGCCCAGACCCCAGCCCAGCCCCACCCACGGCCCCAGCCCCGGCCCCAGCCCAGCCCTAGCCCAGCCCTGCACAGCCATAGTTTTAACCCAGCCCTGCCCTTAGCCCAGCCCCAGCCCTGCCCCAGCCCCATCCCTAGCCCAGCCCTACCCTCAGGCCCCAGCCCCAGCCCTGCCCCAGCCCAGCCCCAGCCCTGGGCCCAGCCCAGCCATAGACTTGGTTCCAGCCCCAGCCCAGCCCCAGCCCTGCCCCAGCCCCATCCCTAGCCCAGCCCTACCCTCAGGCCCCAGCCCCAGCCCTGCCCCAGCCTCGGGCCCAGCCCTTTCTTGGGCCCAGCCCTGTCCCGGGCCCAGCCCAGACCCTAGCCCAGCCCTGCCCTTAGCCCAACCCCAGCCCTGCCCCAGCCTCGGGCCCAGCCCTGTCCCAGGCCCAGCCCAGACACCAGTCGAGCCCCACCCACGGCCCCAGCCCCGGCCCCAGCCCAGCCCTAGCCCAGCCCTGCCTCAGCCACAGCCCTAACCCAGCCCTGCCCTTAGCCCAGCCCCGCCCTTAGCCCAGCCCCAGCCCTGGACCCCAGCCTCGGGCCCAGCCCTGCCCCAGGCCCAGCCCAGACCCCAGCCCAGCCCCACCCTCGGCCCCAGCCCTGCCCCAGCCTCGGGCCCAGCCCTGCCCCAGCCCAGCCCCAGCCACCGCACAGCCCCAGCCCTAGACCCAGCACCAGCCCCAGCCCTGGGCCCAGCCCAGCCCCAGCCCCAGCCCCAGCCTTGCTGCAGTCCCCACCCCAGCCCAGTCCTGGTCCCAGCCCAGCCCCCAGCCCTGCCCCAGCCCCATCCCTAGCCCAGCCCTACCCTCAGGCCCCAGCCCCAGCCCTGCCCCAGCCCAGCCCCAGCCCTGGGCCCAGTCCAGCCATAGACTTGGTTCCAGCCCCAACCCTGCACCAGCCCAGCCCCAGCCCCAGCCTTGCCCCGTCCCTGCCCCAGGCCAGTCCTGCTCCCAGCCCAGCCCCAGCCCTGCCCCAGCCCCATCCCTAGCCCAGCCCTACCCTCAGGCCCCAGCCCTAGCCCTGCCCCAGCCTCGGGCCCAGCCCTGTCCCGGGCCCAGCCCAGACCCTAGCCCAGCCTCAGCCCTGGACCCAGCCCTGCCGCAGCCCCAGCCCTGCCCCAGCCCAGCCCCCAGCACCAGCCCCAGCCCAGCCCCAGCCCTGGACCGCAGCCTCAAGCCCAGCCCTGCCCGCAGCTCAGCCCTGCCTCAGCCCCAGCCACCGCCCAGCCCCACCCACGGCCCCAGCCCCGGCCCCAGCCCAGCCCTAGCCCAGCCCTGCCTCAGCCACAGCCCTAACCCAGCCCTGCCCTTAGCCCAGCCCCGCCCTTAGCCCAGCCCCAGCCCTGCCCCAGCCTCGGGCCCAGCCCTGCCCCAGGCCCAGCCCAGACACCAGCCCAGACCAGACACAAGCCAAGCCCCACCCACAGCCCCAGCCCCAGCCACCGCCCAGCCCCCAGCCCTGCCCCAGCCCAGCCCCAGCACCAGCCCCAGACCAGCCCCTGCCCTGGACCCAGCCCCAGCCCCAGCCCAGCCCCAGCCCCAGCCCCAGCACCAGCCTCGGGCCCAGCATTGCCCGAGGCCCAGCCCAGACCCCAGCCCAGCCCCACCCTCGGCCCCAGCCCAGCCCCACCCTCGGCCCCCAGCCCTGCCCCTGCCTCAGGCCCAGCCCTGCCCCAGCCCAACCCCAGCCACCGCACAGCCCCCAGCCCTGGCCCCAGCCCAGCCCCAGCCCCAGCCCCAGCACCAGCCCCAGCCCAGCGCCAGCCCTGGCCCCAGCCCCAGTCCCAGCCCAGCCCCAGCCCAGCCCCAGCCCTGGACCCAGTCCCAGCCCAGCCCCAGCCCTGCCCCAGCCACCGCCCAGCCCCAGCCCAGCCCCAGCCCAGCCCTAGCCCAGCCCTGCACAGCCATAGCTTAAACCCAGCCCTGCCCTTAGCCCAGCCCCAGCCCTGCCCCAGCCCCATCCCTAGCCCAGCCCTACCCTCAGTCCCCAGCCCCAGCCCTGCCCCAGCCCAGCCCCAGCCCTGGGCCCAGCCGAGCCATAGACTTGGTTCCAGCCCCAGCCCAGCCCCAGCCCTGCCCCAGCCCCATCCCTAGCCCAGCCCTACCCTCAGGCCCCAGCCCCAGCCCTGCCCCAGCCTCGGGCCCAGCCCTGTCCCGGGCCCAGCCCTGTCCCGGGCCCAGCCCAGACCCTAGCCCAGCCCTGCCCTTAGCCCAGCCCCAGCCCTGCCCCAGCCTCGGGCCCAGCCCTGCCCCAGGCCCAGCCCAGACACCAGTCGAGCCCCACCCACGGCCCCAGCCCCGGCCCCAGTCCAGCCCTAGCCCAGCCCTGCCTCAGCCACAGCCCTAACCCAGCCCTGCCCTTAGCCCAGCCCCGCCCTTAGCCCAGCCCCAGCCCTGGACCCCAGCCTCGGGCCCAGCCCTGCCCCAGGCCCAGCCCAGACCCCAGCCCAGCCCCACCCTCGGCCCCAGCCCAGCCCCACCCTCGGCCCCCAGCCCTGCCCCAGCCTCGGGCCCAGCCCTGCCCCAGCCCAGCCCCAGCCACCGCACAGCCCCCAGCCCTAGACCCAGCACCAGCCTGGCCCCAGTCCTGCCCGAGACCCAACCCCAGCCCCAGCCCCAGCCCAGCCATAGACTTGGTTCCAGCCCCAACCCTGCCCCAGACCAGCCCCAGCCCCAGCCTTGCCGCAGTCCCCGCCCCAGCCCAGTCCTGGTCCCAGCCTAGCCCAGCCCCAGCCCTGCCCCAGCCCCATCCCTAGCCCAGCCCTACCCTCAGGCCCCAGCCCCAGCCCTGCCCCAGCCCAGCCCCAGCCCTGGGCCCAGTCCAGCCATAGACTTGGTTCCAGCCCCAACCCTGCACCAGCCCAGCCCCAGCCCCAGCCTTGCCCCGTCCCTGCCCCAGGCCAGTCCTGGTCCCAGCCCAGCCCCAGCCCTGCCCCAGCCCCATCCCTAGCCCAGCCCTACCCTCAGGCCCCAGCCCTAGCCCTGCCCCAGCCTCGGGCCCAGCCCTGTCCCGGGCCCAGCCCAGACCCTAGCCCAGCCTCAGCCCTGGACCCAGCCCTGCCGCAGCCCCAGCCCTGCCCCAGCCCAGCCCCAGCACCAGCCCCAGCCCAGCCCCAGCCCTGGACCGCAGCCTCAAGCCCAGCCCTGCCCGCAGCTCAGCCCTGCCTCAGCCCCAGCCACCGCCCAGCCCCAGCCCTGGACCCAGCCCCAGCCCCAGCCCTGCCCCAGCCCAGCCCCAGCACCAGCCCCAGCCCAGCCCCAGCCCTGGACCGCAGCCTCAAGCCCAGCCCTGCCCCCAGCTCAGCCCTGCCTCAGCCCCAGCCACCGCCCAGCCCCACCCACGGCCACAGCCCCGGCCCCAGCCCAGCCCTAGCCCAGCCCTGCCTCAGCCACAGCCCTAACCCAGCCCTGCCCTTAGCCCAGCCCCGCCCTTAGCCCAGCCCCAGCCCTGCCCCAGCCTCGGGCCCAGCCCTGCCCCAGGCCCAGCCCAGACACCAGCCCAGACCAGACACAAGCCAAGCCCCACCCACAGCCCCAGCCCCAGCCACCGCCCAGCCCCCAGCCCTGCCCCAGCCCAGCCCCAGCACCAGCCCCAGACCAGCCCCTGCCCTGGACCCAGCCCCAGCCCCAGCCCAGCCCCAGCCCCAGCCCCAGCACCAGCCTCGGGCCCAGCATTGCCCGAGGCCCAGCCCAGACCCCAGCCCAGCCCCACCCTCGGCCCCAGCCCAGCCCCTCCCTCGGCCCCAGCCCTGCCCCTGCCTCGGGCCCAGCCCTGCCCCAGCCCAGCCCCAGCCACCGCACAGCCCCAGCCCTGGCCCCAGCCCAGCCCCAGCCCCAGCCCCAGCACCAGCCCCAGCCCAGCGCCAGCCCTGGCCCCAGCCCCAGTCCCAGCCCAGCCCCAGCCCAGCCCCAGCCCTGGACCCAATCCCAGCCCAGCCCCAGCCCTGCCCCAGCCACCGCCCAGCCCCAGCCCTGCCCCAGCCCAGCCCCAGCCACAGCGCAGCCCCAGCCCTTGACCCCAGCCTCGGGCCCAGCCCTGCCCCTGGCCCAGCCCAGACCCCAGCCCAGCCCCACCCACGGCCCCAGCCCTGGCCCCAGCCCAGCCCTAGCCCAGCCCTGCACAGCCATAGCTTTAACCCAGCCCTGCCCTTAGCCCAGCCCCAGCCCTGCCCCAGCCCCATCCCTAGCCCAGCCCTACCCTCAGGCCCCAGCCCCAGCCCTGCCCCAGCCCAGCCCCAGCCCTGGGCCCAGCCCAGCCATAGACTTGGTTCCAGCCCCAGCCCAGCCCCAGCCCTGCCCCAGCCCCATCCCTAGCCCAGCCCTACCCTCAGGCCCCAGCCCCAGCCCTGCCCCAGCCTCGGGCCCAGCCCTGTCCCGGGCCCAGCCCTGTCCCGGGCCCAGCCCAGACCCTAGCCCAGCCCTGCCCTTAGCCCAGCCCCAGCCCTGCCCCAGCCTCGGGCCCAGCCCTGCCCCAGGCCCAGCCCAGACACCAGTCCAGCCCCACCCACGGCCCCAGCCCCGGCCCCAGCCCAGCCCTAGCCCAGCCCTGCCTCAGCCACAGCCCTAACCCAGCCCTGCCCTTAGCCCAGCCCCGCCCTTAGCCCAGCCCCAGCCCTGGACCCCAGCCTCGGGCCCAGCCCTGCCCCAGGCCCAGCCCAGACCCCAGCCCAGCCCCACCCTCGGCCCCAGCCCAGCCCCACCCTCGACCCCAGCCCTGCCCCAGCCTCGGGCCCAGCCCTGCCCCAGCCCAGCCCCAGCCACCGCACAGCCCCAGCCCTAGACCCAGCACCAGCCCCAGCCCTGGCCCCAGCCCCAGCCTGGCCCCAGTCCTGCCCGAGACCCAGCCCCAGCCCCAGCCCCAGCCCAGCCATAGACTTGGTTCCAGCCCCAGCCCTGCCCCAGACCAGCCCCAGCCCCAGCCTTGCCGCAGTCCCCGCCCCAGCCCAGTCCTGGTCCCAGCCTAGCCCAGCCCCAGCCCTGCCCCAGCCCCATCCCTAGCCCAGCCCTACCCTCAGGCCCCAGCCCCAGCCCTGCCCCAGCCCAGCCCCAGCCCTGGGCCCAGTCCAGCCATAGACTTGGTTCCAGCCCCAACCCTGCACCAGCCCAGCCCCAGCCCCAGCCTTGCCCCGTCCCTGCCCCAGGCCAGTCCTGCTCCCAGCCCAGCCCCAGCCCTGCCCCAGCCCCATCCCTAGCCCAGCCCTACCCTCAGGCCCCAGCCCTAGCCCTGCCCCAGCCTCGGGCCCAGCCCTGTCCCGGGCCCAGCCCAGACCCTAGCCCAGCCTCAGCCCTGGACCCAGCCCTGCCGCAGCCCCAGCCCTGCCCCAGCCCAGCCCCAGCACCAGCCCCAGCCCAGCCCCAGCCCTGGACCGCAGCCTCAAGCCCAGCCCTGCCCGCAGCTCAGCCCTGCCTCAGCCCCACCCACCGCCCAGCCCCAGCCCTGGACCCAGCCCCAGCCCCAGCCCTGCCCCAGCCCAGCCCCCAGCACCAGCCCCAGCCCAGCCCCAGCCCAGGACCGCAGCCTCAAGCCCAGCCCTGCCCCAAGCTCAGCCCTGCCTCAGCCCCAGCCACCGCCCAGCCCCACCCACGGCCCCAGCCCCGGCCCCAGCCCAGCCCTAGCCCAGCCCTGCCTCAGCCACAGCCCTAACCCAGGCCTGCCCTTAGCCCAGCCCCGCCCTTAGCCCAGCCCCAGCCCTGCCCCAGCCTCGGGCCCAGCCCTGCCCCAGGCCCAGCCCAGACACCAGCCCAGACCAGACACAAGCCAAGCCCCACCCACAGCCCCAGCCCCAGCCACCGCCCAGCCCCAGCCCTGCCCCAGCCCAGCCCCAGCACCAGCCCCAGACCAGCCCCTGCCCTGGACCCAGCCCCAGCCCCAGCCCAGCCCCAGCCCCAGCCCCAGCACCAGCCTCGGGCCCAGCCCTGCCCGAGGCCCAGCCCAGACCCCAGCCCAGCCCCACCCTCGGCCCCAGCCCAGCCCCACCCTCGGCCCCAGCCCTGCCCCTGCCTCGGGCCCAGCCCTGCCCCAGCCCAGCCCCAGCCACCGCACAGCCCCAGCCCTGGCCCCAGCCCAGCCCCCACCCTCGGCCCCAGCCCAGCCCCTCCCTCGGCCCCAGCCCTGCCCCTGCCTCGGGCCCAGCCCTGCCCCAGCCCAGCCCCAGCCACCGCACAGCCCCAGCCCTGGCCCCAGCCCAGCCCCAGCCCCCAGCCCCAGCACCAGCCCCAGCCCAGCGCCAGCCCTGGCCCCAGCCCCAGTCCCAGCCCAGCCCCAGCCCAGCCCCAGCCCTGGACCCAGTCCCAGCCCAGCCCCAGCCCTGCCCCAGCCACCGCCCAGCCCCAGCCCTGCCCCAGCCCAGCCCCAGCCACAGCGCAGCCCCAGCCCTTGACCCCAGCCTCGGGCCCAGCCCTGCCCCTGGCCCAGCCCAGACCCCAGCCCAGCCCCACCCACGGCCCCAGCCCCGGCCCCAGCCCAGCCCTAGCCCAGCCCTGCACAGCCATAGCTTTAACCCAGCCCTGCCCTTAGCCCAGCCCCAGCCCTGCCCCAGCCCCATCCCTAGCCCAGCCCTACCCTCAGGCCCCAGCCCCAGCCCTGCCCCAGCCCAGCCCCAGCCCTGGGCCCAGCCCAGCCATAGACTTGGTTCCAGCCCCAGCCCAGCCCCAGCCCTGCCCCAGCCCCATCCCTAGCCCAGCCCTACCCTCAGGCCCCAGCCCCAGCCCTGCCCCAGCCTCGGGCCCAGCCCTGTCCCGGGCCCAGCCCTGTCCCGGGCCCAGCCCAGACCCTAGCCCAGCCCTGCCCTTAGCCCAGCCCCAGCCCTGCCCCAGCCTCGGGCCCAGCCCTGCCCCAGGCCCAGCCCAGACACCAGTCGAGCCCCACCCACGGCCCCAGCCCCGGCCCCAGTCCAGCCCTAGCCCAGCCCTGCCTCAGCCACAGCCCTAACCCAGCCCTGCCCTTAGCCCAGCCCCGCCCTTAGCCCAGCCCCAGCCCTGGACCCCAGCCTCGGGCCCAGCCCTGCCCCAGGCCCAGCCCAGACCCCAGCCCAGCCCCACCCTCGGCCCCAGCCCAGCCCCACCCTCGGCCCCAGCCCTGCCCCAGCCTCGGGCCCAGCCCTGCCCCAGCCCAGCCCCAGCCACCGCACAGCCCCAGCCCTAGACCCAGCACCAGCCTGGCCCCAGTCCTGCCCGAGACCCAACCCCAGCCCCAGCCCCAGCCCAGCCATAGACTTGGTTCCAGCCCCAGCCCTGCCCCAGACCAGCCCCAGCCCCAGCCTTGCCGCAGTCCCCGCCCCAGCCCAGTCCTGGTCCCAGCCTAGCCCAGCCCCAGCCCTGCCCCAGCCCCATCCCTAGCCCAGCCCTACCCTCAGGCCCCAGCCCCAGCCCTGCCCCAGCCCAGCCCCAGCCCTGGGCCCAGTCCAGCCATAGACTTGGTTCCAGCCCCAACCCTGCACCAGCCCAGCCCCAGCCCCAGCCTTGCCCCGTCCCTGCCCCAGGCCAGTCCTGGTCCCAGCCCAGCCCCAGCCCTGCCCCAGCCCCATCCCTAGCCCAGCCCTACCCTCAGGCCCCAGCCCTAGCCCTGCCCCAGCCTCGGGCCCAGCCCTGTCCCGGGCCCAGCCCAGACCCTAGCCCAGCCTCAGCCCTGGACCCAGCCCTGCCGCAGCCCCAGCCCTGCCCCAGCCCAGCCCCAGCACCAGCCCCAGCCCAGCCCCAGCCCTGGACCGCAGCCTCAAGCCCAGCCCTGCCCGCAGCTCAGCCCTGCCTCAGCCCCAGCCACCGCCCAGCCCCAGCCCTGGACCCAGCCCCAGCCCCAGCCCTGCCCCAGCCCAGCCCCAGCACCAGCCCCAGCCCAGCCCCAGCCCTGGACCGCAGCCTCAAGCCCAGCCCTGCCCCCAGCTCAGCCCTGCCTCAGCCCCAGCCACCGCCCAGCCCCACCCACGGCCCCAGCCCCGGCCCCAGCCCAGCCCTAGCCCAGCCCTGCCTCAGCCACAGCCCTAACCCAGCCCTGCCCTTAGCCCAGCCCCGCCCTTAGCCCAGCCCCAGCCCTGCCCCAGCCTCGGGCCCAGCCCTGCCCCAGGCCCAGCCCAGACACCAGCCCAGACCAGACACAAGCCAAGCCCCACCCACAGCCCCAGCCCCAGCCACCGCCCAGCCCCAGCCCTGCCCCAGCCCAGCCCCAGCACCAGCCCCAGACCAGCCCCTGCCCTGGACCCAGCCCCAGCCCCAGCCCAGCCCCAGCCCCAGCCCCAGCACCAGCCTCGGGCCCAGCATTGCCCGAGGCCCAGCCCAGACCCCAGCCCAGCCCCACCCTCGGCCCCAGCCCAGCCCCTCCCTCGGCCCCAGCCCTGCCCCTGCCTCGGGCCCAGCCCTGCCCCAGCCCAGCCCCAGCCACCGCACAGCCCCAGCCCTGGCCCCAGCCCAGCCCCAGCCCCAGCCCCAGCACCAGCCCCAGCCCAGCGCCAGCCCTGGCCCCAGCCCCAGTCCCAGCCCAGCCCCAGCCCAGCCCCAGCCCTGGACCCAATCCCAGCCCAGCCCCAGCCCTGCCCCAGCCACCGCCCAGCCCCAGCCCTGCCCCAGCCCAGCCCCAGCCACAGCGCAGCCCCAGCCCTTGACCCCAGCCTCGGGCCCAGCCCTGCCCCTGGCCCAGCCCAGACCCCAGCCCAGCCCCACCCACGGCCCCAGCCCTGGCCCCAGCCCAGCCCTAGCCCAGCCCTGCACAGCCATAGCTTTAACCCAGCCCTGCCCTTAGCCCAGCCCCAGCCCTGCCCCAGCCCCATCCCTAGCCCAGCCCTACCCTCAGGCCCCAGCCCCAGCCCTGCCCCAGCCCAGCCCCAGCCCTGGGCCCAGCCCAGCCATAGACTTGGTTCCAGCCCCAGCCCAGCCCCAGCCCTGCCCCAGCCCCATCCCTAGCCCAGCCCTACCCTCAGGCCCCAGCCCCAGCCCTGCCCCAGCCTCGGGCCCAGCCCTGTCCCGGGCCCAGCCCTGTCCCGGGCCCAGCCCAGACCCTAGCCCAGCCCTGCCCTTAGCCCAGCCCCAGCCCTGCCCCAGCCTCGGGCCCAGCCCTGCCCCAGGCCCAGCCCAGACACCAGTCCAGCCCCACCCACGGCCCCAGCCCCGGCCCCAGCCCAGCCCTAGCCCAGCCCTGCCTCAGCCACAGCCCTAACCCAGCCCTGCCCTTAGCCCAGCCCCGCCCTTAGCCCAGCCCCAGCCCTGGACCCCAGCCTCGGGCCCAGCCCTGCCCCAGGCCCAGCCCAGACCCCAGCCCAGCCCCACCCTCGGCCCCAGCCCAGCCCCACCCTCGACCCCAGCCCTGCCCCAGCCTCGGGCCCAGCCCTGCCCCAGCCCAGCCCCAGCCACCGCACAGCCCCAGCCCTAGACCCAGCACCAGCCCCAGCCCTGGCCCCAGCCCCAGCCTGGCCCCAGTCCTGCCCGAGACCCAGCCCCAGCCCCAGCCCCAGCCCAGCCATAGACTTGGTTCCAGCCCCAGCCCTGCCCCAGACCAGCCCCAGCCCCAGCCTTGCCGCAGTCCCCGCCCCAGCCCAGTCCTGGTCCCAGCCTAGCCCAGCCCCAGCCCTGCCCCAGCCCCATCCCTAGCCCAGCCCTACCCTCAGGCCCCAGCCCCAGCCCTGCCCCAGCCCAGCCCCAGCCCTGGGCCCAGTCCAGCCATAGACTTGGTTCCAGCCCCAACCCTGCACCAGCCCAGCCCCAGCCCCAGCCTTGCCCCGTCCCTGCCCCAGGCCAGTCCTGCTCCCAGCCCAGCCCCAGCCCTGCCCCAGCCCCATCCCTAGCCCAGCCCTACCCTCAGGCCCCAGCCCTAGCCCTGCCCCAGCCTCGGGCCCAGCCCTGTCCCGGGCCCAGCCCAGACCCTAGCCCAGCCTCAGCCCTGGACCCAGCCCTGCCGCAGCCCCAGCCCTGCCCCAGCCCAGCCCCAGCACCAGCCCCAGCCCAGCCCCAGCCCTGGACCGCAGCCTCAAGCCCAGCCCTGCCCGCAGCTCAGCCCTGCCTCAGCCCCAGCCACCGCCCAGCCCCAGCCCTGGACCCAGCCCCAGCCCCAGCCCTGCCCCAGCCCAGCCCCAGCACCTGCCCCAGCCCAGCCCCAGCCCAGGACCGCAGCCTCAAGCCCAGCCCTGCCCCCAGCTCAGCCCTGCCTCAGCCCCAGCCACCGCCCAGCCCCACCCACGGCCCCAGCCCCGGCCCCAGCCCAGCCCTAGCCCAGCCCTGCCTCAGCCACAGCCCTAACCCAGCCCTGCCCTTAGCCCAGCCCCGCCCTTAGCCCAGCCCCAGCCCTGCCCCAGCCTCGGGCCCAGCCCTGCCCCAGGCCCAGCCCAGACACCAGCCCAGACCAGACACAAGCCAAGCCCCACCCACAGCCCCAGCCCCAGCCACCGCCCAGCCCCAGCCCTGCCCCAGCCCAGCCCCAGCACCAGCCCCAGACCAGCCCCTGCCCTGGACCCAGCCCCAGCCCCAGCCCAGCCCCAGCCCCAGCCCCAGCACCAGCCTCGGGCCCAGCCCTGCCCGAGGCCCAGCCCAGACCCCAGCCCAGCCCCACCCTCGGCCCCAGCCCAGCCCCACCCTCGGCCCCAGCCCTGCCCCTGCCTCGGGCCCAGCCCTGCCCCAGCCCAGCCCCAGCCACCGCACAGCCCCAGCCCTGGCCCCAGCCCAGCCCCACCCTCGGCCCCAGCCCAGCCCCTCCCTCGGCCCCAGCCCTGCCCCTGCCTCGGGCCCAGCCCTGCCCCAGCCCAGCCCCAGCCACCGCACAGCCCCAGCCCTGGACCCAGCCCAGCCCCAGCCCCAGCCCCAGCACCAGCCCCAGCCCAGCGCCAGCCCTGGCCCCAGCCCCAGTCCCAGCCCAGCCCCAGCCACCGCCCAGCCCCAGCCCTGGACCCAGTCCCAGCCCAGCCCCAGCCCTGCCCCAGCCACCGCCCAGCCCCAGCCCTGCCCCAGCCCAGCCCCAGACACAGCGCAGCCCCAGCACTTGACCCCAGCCTCGGGCCCAGCCCTGCCCCTGGCCCAGCCCAGACCCCAGCCCAGCCCCACCCACGGCCCCAGCCCCGGCCCCAGCCCAGCCCTAGCCCAGCCCTGCACAGCCATAGCTTTAACCCAGCCCTGCCCTTAGCCCAGCCCCAGCCCTGCCCCAGCCCCATCCCTAGCCCAGCCCTACCCTCAGGCCCCAGCCCCAGCCCTGCCCCAGCCCAGCCCCAGCCCTGGGCCCAGCCCAGCCATAGACTTGGTTCCAGCCCCAGCCCAGCCCCAGCCCTGCCCCAGCCCCATCCCTAGCCCAGCCCTACCCTCAGGCCCCAGCCCCAGCCCTGCCCCAGCCTCGGGCCCAGCCCTGTCCCGGGCCCAGCCCTGTCCCGGGCCCAGCCCAGACCCTAGCCCAGCCCTGCCCTTAGCCCAGCCCCAGCCCTGCCCCAGCCTCGGGCCCAGCCCTGCCCCAGGCCCAGCCCAGACACCAGTCCAGCCCCACCCACGGCCCCAGCCCCGGCCCCAGCCCAGCCCTAGCCCAGCCCTGCCTCAGCCACAGCCCTAACCCAGCCCTGCCCTTAGCCCAGCCCCGCCCTTAGCCCAGCCCCAGCCCTGGACCCCAGCCTCGGGCCCAGCCCTGCCCCAGGCCCAGCCCAGACCCCAGCCCAGCCCCACCCTCGGCCCCAGCCCAGCCCCACCCTCGACCCCAGCCCTGCCCCAGCCTCGGGCCCAGCCCTGCCCCAGCCCAGCCCCAGCCACCGCACAGCCCCAGCCCTAGACCCAGCACCAGCCCCAGCCCTGGCCCCAGCCCCAGCCTGGCCCCAGTCCTGCCCGAGACCCAGCCCCAGCCCCAGCCCCAGCCCAGCCATAGACTTGGTTCCAGCCCCAGCCCTGCCCCAGACCAGCCCCAGCCCCAGCCTTGCCGCAGTCCCCCGCCCCAGCCCAGTCCTGGTCCCAGCCTAGCCCAGCCCCAGCCCTGCCCCAGCCCCATCCCTAGCCCAGCCCTACCCTCAGGCCCCAGCCCCAGCCCTGCCCCAGCCCAGCCCCAGCCCTGGGCCCAGTCCAGCCATAGACTTGGTTCCAGCCCCAACCCTGCACCAGCCCAGCCCCAGCCCCAGCCTTGCCCCGTCCCTGCCCCAGGCCAGTCCTGGTCCCAGCCCAGCCCCAGCCCTGCCCCAGCCCCATCCCTAGCCCAGCCCTACCCTCAGGCCCCAGCCCTAGCCCTGCCCCAGCCTCGGGCCCAGCCCTGTCCCGGGCCCAGCCCAGACCCTAGCCCAGCCTCAGCCCTGGACCCAGCCCTGCCGCAGCCCCAGCCCTGCCCCAGCCCAGCCCCAGCACCAGCCCCAGCCCAGCCCCAGCCCTGGACCGCAGCCTCAAGCCCAGCCCTGCCCGCAGCTCAGCCCTGCCTCAGCCCCAGCCACCGCCCAGCCCCAGCCCTGGACCCAGCCCCAGCCCCAGCCCTGCCCCAGCCCAGCCCCAGCACCAGCCCCAGCCCAGCCCCAGCCCTGGACCGCAGCCTCAAGCCCAGCCCTGCCCCCAGCTCAGCCCTGCCTCAGCCCCAGCCACCGCCCAGCCCCACCCACGGCCCCAGCCCCGGCCCCAGCCCAGCCCTAGCCCAGCCCTGCCTCAGCCACAGCCCTAACCCAGCCCTGCCCTTAGCCCAGCCCCGCCCTTAGCCCAGCCCCAGCCCTGCCCCAGCCTCGGGCCCAGCCCTGCCCCAGGCCCAGCCCAGACACCAGCCCAGACCAGACACAAGCCAAGCCCCACCCACAGCCCCAGCCCCAGCCACCGCCCAGCCCCAGCCCTGCCCCAGCCCAGCCCCAGCACCAGCCCCAGACCAGCCCCTGCCCTGGACCCAGCCCCAGCCCCAGCCCAGCCCCAGCCCCAGCCCCAGCACCAGCCTCGGGCCCAGCCCTGCCCGAGGCCCAGCCCAGACCCCAGCCCAGCCCCACCCTCGGCCCCAGCCCAGCCCCACCCTCGGCCCCAGCCCTGCCCCTGCCTCGGGCCCAGCCCTGCCCCAGCCCAGCCCCAGCCACCGCACAGCCCCAGCCCTGGCCCCAGCCCAGCCCCACCCTCGGCCCCAGCCCAGCCCCTCCCTCGGCCCCAGCCCTGCCCCTGCCTCGGGCCCAGCCCTGCCCCAGCCCAGCCCCAGCCACCGCACAGCCCCAGCCCTGGCCCCAGCCCAGCCCCAGCCCCAGCCCCAGCACCAGCCCCAGCCCAGCGCCAGCCCTGGCCCCAGCCCCAGTCCCAGCCCAGCCGCAGCCCAGCCCCAGCCCTGGACCCAGTCCCAGCCCAGCCCCAGCCCTGCCCCAGCCACCGCCCAGCCCCAGCCCTGCCCCAGCCCAGCCCCAGCCACAGCGCAGCCCCAGCCCTTGACCCCAGCCTCGGGCCCAGCCCTGCCCCTGGCCCAGCCCAGACCCCAGCCCAGCCCCACCCACGGCCCCAGCCCCGGCCCCCAGCCCAGCCCTAGCCCAGCCCTGCACAGCCATAGCTTTAACCCAGCCCTGCCCTTAGCCCAGCCCCAGCCCTGCCCCAGCCCCATCCCTAGCCCAGCCCTACCCTCAGGCCCCAGCCCCAGCCCTGCCCCAGCCCAGCCCCAGCCCTGGGCCCAGCCCAGCCATAGACTTGGTTCCAGCCCCAGCCCAGCCCCAGCCCTGCCCCAGCCCCATCCCTAGCCCAGCCCTACCCTCAGGCCCCAGCCCCAGCCCTGCCCCAGCCTCGGGCCCAGCCCTGTCCCGGGCCCAGCCCTGTCCCGGGCCCAGCCCAGACCCTAGCCCAGCCCTGCCCTTAGCCCAGCCCCAGCCCTGCCCCAGCCTCGGGCCCAGCCCTGCCCCAGGCCCAGCCCAGACACCAGTCCAGCCCCACCCACGGCCCCAGCCCCGGCCCCAGCCCAGCCCTAGCCCAGCCCTGCCTCAGCCACAGCCCTAACCCAGCCCTGCCCTTAGCCCAGCCCCGCCCTTAGCCCAGCCCCAGCCCTGGACCCCAGCCACGGGCCCAGCCCTGCCCCAGGCCCAGCCCAGACCCCAGCCCAGCCCCACCCTCGGCCCCAGCCCAGCCCCACCCTCGACCCCAGCCCTGCCCCAGCCTCGGGCCCAGCCCTGCCCCAGCCCAGCCCCAGCCACCGCACAGCCCCAGCCCTAGACCCAGCACCAGCCCCAGCCCTGGCCCCAGCCCCAGCCTGGCCCCAGTCCTGCCCGAGACCCAGCCCCAGCCCCAGCCCCAGCCCAGCCATAGACTTGGTTCCAGCCCCAGCCCTGCCCCAGACCAGCCCCAGCCCCAGCCTTGCCGCAGTCCCCGCCCCAGCCCAGTCCTGGTCCCAGCCTAGCCCAGCCCCAGCCCTGCCCCAGCCCCATCCCTAGCCCAGCCCTACCCTCAGGCCCCAGCCCCAGCCCTGCCCCAGCCCAGCCCCAGCCCTGGGCCCAGTCCAGCCATAGACTTGGTTCCAGCCCCAACCCTGCACCAGCCCAGCCCCAGCCCCAGCCTTGCCCCGTCCCTGCCCCAGCCCAGTCCTGCTCCCAGCCCAGCCCCAGCCCTGCCCCAGCCCCATCCCTAGCCCAGCCCTACCCTCAGGCCCCAGCCCTAGCCCTGCCCCAGCCTCGGGCCCAGCCCTGTCCCGGGCCCAGCCCAGACCCTAGCCCAGCCTCAGCCCTGGACCCAGCCCTGCCGCAGCCCCAGCCCTGCCCCAGCCCAGCCCCAGCACCAGCCCCAGCCCAGCCCCAGCCCTGGACCCCAGCCTCGGGCCCAGCCCTGCCCCAGGCCCAGCCCAGACCCCAGCCCAGCCCCACCCTCGGCCCCAGCCCAGCCCCACCCTCGACCCCAGCCCTGCCCCAGCCTCGGGCCCAGCCCTGCCCCTGCCCAGCCCCAGCCACCGCACAGCCCCAGCCCTAGACCCAGCACCAGCCCCAGCCCTGGCCCCAGCCCCAGCCTGGCCCCAGTCCTGCCCGAGACCCAGCCCCAGCCCCAGCCCCAGCCCAGCCATAGACTTGGTTCCAGCCCCAGCCCTGCCCCAGACCAGCCCCAGCCCCAGCCTTGCCGCAGTCCCCGCCCCAGCCCAGTCCTGGTCCCAGCCTAGCCCAGCCCCAGCCCTGCCCCAGCCCCATCCCTAGCCCAGCCCTACCCTCAGGCCCCAGCCCCAGCCCTGCCCCAGCCCAGCCCCAGCCCTGGGCCCAGTCCAGCCATAGACTTGGTTCCAGCCCCAACCCTGCACCAGCCCAGCCCCAGCCCCAGCCTTGCCCCGTCCCTGCCCCAGGCCAGTCCTGCTCCCAGCCCAGCCCCAGCCCTGCCCCAGCCCCATCCCTAGCCCAGCCCTACCCTCAGGCCCCAGCCCTAGCCCTGCCCCAGCCTCGGGCCCAGCCCTGTCCCGGGCCCAGCCCAGACCCTAGCCCAGCCTCAGCCCTGGACCCAGCCCTGCCGCAGCCCCAGCCCTGCCCCAGCCCAGCCCCAGCACCAGCCCCAGCCCAGCCCCAGCCCTGGACCGCAGCCTCAAGCCCAGCCCTGCCCGCAGCTCAGCCCTGCCTCAGCCCCAGCCACCGCCCAGCCCCAGCCCTGGACCCAGCCCCAGCCCCAGCCCTGCCCCAGCCCAGCCCCAGCACCTGCCCCAGCCCAGCCCCAGCCCAGGACCGCAGCCTCAAGCCCAGCCCTGCCCCCAGCTCAGCCCTGCCTCAGCCCCAGCCACCGCCCAGCCCCACCCACGGCCCCAGCCCCGGCCCCAGCCCAGCCCTAGCCCAGCCCTGCCTCAGCCACAGCCCTAACCCAGCCCTGCCCTTAGCCCAGCCCCGCCCTTAGCCCAGCCCCAGCCCTGCCCCAGCCTCGGGCCCAGCCCTGCCCCAGGCCCAGCCCAGACACCAGCCCAGACCAGACACAAGCCAAGCCCCACCCACAGCCCCAGCCCCAGCCACCGCCCAGCCCCAGCCCTGCCCCAGCCCAGCCCCAGCACCAGCCCCAGACCAGCCCCTGCCCTGGACCCAGCCCCAGCCCCAGCCCAGCCCCAGCCCCAGCCCCAGCACCAGCCTCGGGCCCAGCCCTGCCCGAGGCCCAGCCCAGACCCCAGCCCAGCCCCACCCTCGGCCCCAGCCCAGCCCCACCCTCGGCCCCAGCCCTGCCCCTGCCTCGGGCCCAGCCCTGCCCCAGCCCAGCCCCAGCCACCGCACAGCCCCAGCCCTGGCCCCAGCCCAGCCCCACCCTCGGCCCCAGCCCAGCCCCTCCCTCGGCCCCAGCCCTGCCCCTGCCTCGGGCCCAGCCCTGCCCCAGCCCAGCCCCAGCCACCGCACAGCCCCAGCCCTGGACCCAGCCCAGCCCCAGCCCCAGCCCCAGCACCAGCCCCAGCCCAGCGCCAGCCCTGGCCCCAGCCCCAGTCCCAGCCCAGCCCCAGCCACCGCCCAGCCCCAGCCCTGGACCCAGTCCCAGCCCAGCCCCAGCCCTGCCCCAGCCACCGCCCAGCCCCAGCCCTGCCCCAGCCCAGCCCCAGACACAGCGCAGCCCCAGCACTTGACCCCAGCCTCGGGCCCAGCCCTGCCCCTGGCCCAGCCCAGACCCCAGCCCAGCCCCACCCACGGCCCCAGCCCCGGCCCCAGCCCAGCCCTAGCCCAGCCCTGCACAGCCATAGCTTTAACCCAGCCCTGCCCTTAGCCCAGCCCCAGCCCTGCCCCAGCCCCATCCCTAGCCCAGCCCTACCCTCAGGCCCCAGCCCCAGCCCTGCCCCAGCCCAGCCCCAGCCCTGGGCCCAGCCCAGCCATAGACTTGGTTCCAGCCCCAGCCCAGCCCCAGCCCTGCCCCAGCCCCATCCCTAGCCCAGCCCTACCCTCAGGCCCCAGCCCCAGCCCTGCCCCAGCCTCGGGCCCAGCCCTGTCCCGGGCCCAGCCCTGTCCCGGGCCCAGCCCAGACCCTAGCCCAGCCCTGCCCTTAGCCCAGCCCCAGCCCTGCCCCAGCCTCGGGCCCAGCCCTGCCCCAGGCCCAGCCCAGACACCAGTCCAGCCCCACCCACGGCCCCAGCCCCGGCCCCAGCCCAGCCCTAGCCCAGCCCTGCCTCAGCCACAGCCCTAACCCAGCCCTGCCCTTAGCCCAGCCCCGCCCTTAGCCCAGCCCCAGCCCTGGACCCCAGCCTCGGGCCCAGCCCTGCCCCAGGCCCAGCCCAGACCCCAGCCCAGCCCCACCCTCGGCCCCAGCCCAGCCCCACCCTCGACCCCAGCCCTGCCCCAGCCTCGGGCCCAGCCCTGCCCCAGCCCCAGCCCCAGCCACCGCACAGCCCCAGCCCTAGACCCAGCACCAGCCCCAGCCCTGGCCCCAGCCCCAGCCTGGCCCCAGTCCTGCCCGAGACCCAGCCCCAGCCCCAGCCCCAGCCCAGCCATAGACTTGGTTCCAGCCCCAGCCCTGCCCCAGACCAGCCCCAGCCCCAGCCTTGCCGCAGTCCCCGCCCCAGCCCAGTCCTGGTCCCAGCCTAGCCCAGCCCCAGCCCTGCCCCAGCCCCATCCCTAGCCCAGCCCTACCCTCAGGCCCCAGCCCCAGCCCTGCCCCAGCCCAGCCCCAGCCCTGGGCCCAGTCCAGCCATAGACTTGGTTCCAGCCCCAACCCTGCACCAGCCCAGCCCCAGCCCCAGCCTTGCCCCGTCCCTGCCCCAGGCCAGTCCTGGTCCCAGCCCAGCCCCAGCCCTGCCCCAGCCCCATCCCTAGCCCAGCCCTACCCTCAGGCCCCAGCCCTAGCCCTGCCCCAGCCTCGGGCCCAGCCCTGTCCCGGGCCCAGCCCAGACCCTAGCCCAGCCTCAGCCCTGGACCCAGCCCTGCCGCAGCCCCAGCCCTGCCCCAGCCCAGCCCCAGCACCAGCCCCAGCCCAGCCCCAGCCCTGGACCGCAGCCTCAAGCCCAGCCCTGCCCGCAGCTCAGCCCTGCCTCAGCCCCAGCCACCGCCCAGCCCCAGCCCTGGACCCAGCCCCAGCCCCAGCCCTGCCCCAGCCCAGCCCCAGCACCAGCCCCCAGCCCAGCCCCAGCCCTGGACCGCAGCCTCAAGCCCAGCCCTGCCCCCAGCTCAGCCCTGCCTCAGCCCCAGCCACCGCCCAGCCCCACCCACGGCCCCAGCCCCGGCCCCAGCCCAGCCCTAGCCCAGCCCTGCCTCAGCCACAGCCCTAACCCAGCCCTGCCCTTAGCCCAGCCCCGCCCTTAGCCCAGCCCCAGCCCTGCCCCAGCCTCGGGCCCAGCCCTGCCCCAGGCCCAGCCCAGACACCAGCCCAGACCAGACACAAGCCAAGCCCCACCCACAGCCCCAGCCCCAGCCACCGCCCAGCCCCAGCCCTGCCCCAGCCCAGCCCCAGCACCAGCCCCAGACCAGCCCCCTGCCCTGGACCCAGCCCCAGCCCCAGCCCAGCCCCAGCCCCAGCCCCAGCACCAGCCTCGGGCCCAGCCCTGCCCGAGGCCCAGCCCAGACCCCAGCCCAGCCCCACCCTCGGCCCCAGCCCAGCCCCACCCTCGGGCCCCAGCCCTGCCCCATGCCTCGGGCCCAGCCCTGCCCCAGCCCAGCCCCAGCCACCGCACAGCCCCAGCCCTGGCCCCAGCCCAGCCCCACCCTCGGCCCCAGCCCAGCCCCTCCCTCGGCCCCAGCCCTGCCCCTGCCTCGGGCCCAGCCCTGCCCCAGCCCAGCCCCAGCCACCGCACAGCCCCAGCCCTGGCCCCAGCCCAGCCCCAGCCCCAGCCCCAGCACCAGCCCCAGCCCAGCGCCAGCCCTGGCCCCAGCCCCAGTCCCAGCCCAGCCGCAGCCCAGCCCCAGCCCTGGACCCAGTCCCAGCCCAGCCCCAGCCCTGCCCCAGCCACCGCCCAGCCCCAGCCCTGCCCCAGCCCAGCCCCAGCCACAGCGCAGCCCCAGCCCTTGACCCCAGCCTCGGGCCCAGCCCTGCCCCTGGCCCAGCCCAGACCCCAGCCCAGCCCCACCCACGGCCCCAGCCCCGGCCCCAGCCCAGCCCTAGCCCAGCCCTGCACAGCCATAGCTTTAACCCAGCCCTGCCCTTAGCCCAGCCCCAGCCCTGCCCCAGCCCCATCCCTAGCCCAGCCCTACCCTCAGGCCCCAGCCCCAGCCCTGCCCCAGCCCAGCCCCAGCCCTGGGCCCAGCCCAGCCATAGACTTGGTTCCAGCCCCAGCCCAGCCCCAGCCCTGCCCCAGCCCCATCCCTAGCCCAGCCCTACCCTCAGGCCCCAGCCCCAGCCCTGCCCCAGCCTCGGGCCCAGCCCTGTCCCGGGCCCAGCCCTGTCCCGGGCCCAGCCCAGACCCTAGCCCAGCCCTGCCCTTAGCCCAGCCCCAGCCCTGCCCCAGCCTCGGGCCCAGCCCTGCCCCAGGCCCAGCCCAGACACCAGTCCAGCCCCACCCACGGCCCCAGCCCCGGCCCCAGCCCAGCCCTAGCCCAGCCCTGCCTCAGCCACAGCCCTAACCCAGCCCTGCCCTTAGCCCAGCCCCGCCCTTAGCCCAGCCCCAGCCCTGGACCCCAGCCACGGGCCCAGCCCTGCCCCAGGCCCAGCCCAGACCCCAGCCCAGCCCCACCCTCGGCCCCAGCCCAGCCCCACCCTCGACCCCAGCCCTGCCCCAGCCTCGGGCCCAGCCCTGCCCCAGCCCAGCCCCAGCCACCGCACAGCCCCAGCCCTAGACCCAGCACCAGCCCCAGCCCTGGCCCCAGCCCCAGCCTGGCCCCAGTCCTGCCCGAGACCCAGCCCCAGCCCCAGCCCCAGCCCAGCCATAGACTTGGTTCCAGCCCCAGCCCTGCCCCAGACCAGCCCCAGCCCCAGCCTTGCCGCAAGTCCCCGCCCCAGCCCAGTCCTGGTCCCAGCCTAGCCCAGCCCCAGCCCTGCCCCAGCCCCATCCCTAGCCCAGCCCTACCCTCAGGCCCCAGCCCCAGCCCTGCCCCCTGCCCAGCCCCAGCCCTGGGCCCAGTCCAGCCATAGACTTGGTTCCAGCCCCAACCCTGCACCAGCCCAGCCCCAGCCCCAGCCTTGCCCCGTCCCTGCCCCAGCCCAGTCCTGCTCCCAGCCCAGCCCCAGCCCTGCCCCAGCCCCATCCCTAGCCCAGCCCTACCCTCAGGCCCCAGCCCTAGCCCTGCCCCAGCTCGGGCCCAGCCCTGTCCCGGGCCCAGCCCAGACCCTAGCCCAGCCTCAGCCCTGGACCCAGCCCTGCCGCAGCCCCAGCCCTGCCCCAGCCCAGCCCCAGCACCAGCCCCAGCCCAGCCCCCAGCCCTGGACCCCAGCCTCGGGCCCAGCCCTGCCCCAGGCCCAGCCCAGACCCCAGCCCAGCCCCACCCTCGGCCCCAGCCCAGCCCCACCCTCGACCCCAGCCCTGCCCCAGCCTCGGGCCCAGCCCCTGCCCCTGCCCAGCCCCAGCCACCGCACAGCCCCAGCCCTAGACCCAGCACCAGCCCCAGCCCTGGCCCCAGCCCCAGCCTGGCCCCAGTCCTGCCCGAGACCCAGCCCCAGCCCCAGCCCCAGCCCAGCCATAGACTTGGTTCCAGCCCCAGCCCTGCCCCAGACCAGCCCCAGCCCCAGCCTTGCCGCAGTCCCCGCCCCAGCCCAGTCCTGGTCCCAGCCTAGCCCAGCCCCAGCCCTGCCCCAGCCCCATCCCTAGCCCAGCCCTACCCTCAGGCCCCAGCCCCAGCCCTGCCCCAGCCCAGCCCCAGCCCTGGGCCCAGTCCAGCCATAGACTTGGTTCCAGCCCCAACCCTGCACCAGCCCAGCCCCAGCCCCAGCCTTGCCCCGTCCCTGCCCCAGGCCAGTCCTGCTCCCAGCCCAGCCCCAGCCCTGCCCCAGCCCCATCCCTAGCCCAGCCCTACCCTCAGGCCCCAGCCCTAGCCCTGCCCCAGCCTCGGGCCCAGCCCTGTCCCGGGCCCAGCCCAGACCCTAGCCCAGCCTCAGCCCTGGACCCAGCCCTGCCGCAGCCCCAGCCCTGCCCCAGCCCAGCCCCAGCACCAGCCCCAGCCCAGCCCCAGCCCTGGACCGCAGCCTCAAGCCCAGCCCTGCCCGCAGCCTCAGCCCTGCCTCAGCCCCAGCCACCGCCCAGCCCCCAGCCCTGGACCCAGCCCAGCCCCAGCCCTGCCCCAGCCCAGCCCCAGCACCAGCCCCAGCCCAGCCCCAGCCCTGGACCGCAGCCTCAAGCCCAGCCCTGCCCGCAGCTCAGCCCTGCCTCAGCCCCAGCCACCGCCCAGCCCCACCCACGGCCCCAGCCCCGGCCCCAGCCCAGCCCTAGCCCAGCCCTGCCTCAGCCACAGCCCTAACCCAGCCCTGCCCTTAGCCCAGCCCCGCCCTTAGCCCAGCCCCAGCCCTGCCCCAGCCTCGGGCCCAGCCCTGCCCCAGGCCCAGCCCAGACACCAGCCCAGACCAGACACAAGCCAAGCCCCACCCACAGCCCCAGCCCCAGCCACCGCCCAGCCCCAGCCCTGCCCCAGCCCAGCCCCAGCACCAGCCCCAGACCAGCCCCTGCCCTGGACCCAGCCCCAGCCCCAGCCCAGCCCCAGCCCCAGCCCCAGCACCAGCCTCGGGCCCAGCCCTGCCCGAGGCCCAGCCCAGACCCCAGCCCAGCCCCACCCTCGGCCCCAGCCCAGCCCCACCCCTCGGCCCCAGCCCTGCCCCTGCCTCGGGCCCAGCCCTGCCCCAGCCCAGCCCCAGCCACCGCACAGCCCCAGCCCTGGCCCCAGCCCAGCCCCAGCCCCAGCCCCAGCACCAGCCCCAGCCCAGCGCCAGCCCTGGCCCCAGCCCCAGTCCCAGCCCAGCCCCAGCCACCGCCCAGCCCCAGCCCTGGACCCAGTCCCAGCCCAGCCCCCAGCCCTGCCCCAGCCACCGCCCAGCCCCAGCCCTGCCCCAGCCCAGCCCAGACACAGCGCAGCCCCCAGCCCTTGACCCCAGCCTCGGGCCCAGCCCTGCCCCTGGCCCAGCCCAGACCCCAGCCCAGCCCCACCCACGGCCCCAGCCCCGGCCCCAGCCCAGCCCTAGCCCAGCCCTGCACAGCCATAGCTTTAACCCAGCCCTGCCCTTAGCCCAGCCCCCAGCCCTGCCCCAGCCCCATCCCTAGCCCAGCCCTACCCTCAGGCCCCAGCCCCAGCCCTGCCCCAGCCCAGCCCCAGCCCTGGGCCCAGCCCAGCCATAGACTTGGTTCCAGCCCAGCCCAGCCCCAGCCCTGCCCCAGCCCCATCCCTAGCCCAGCCCTACCCTCAGGCCCCAGCCCCAGCCCTGCCCCAGCCTCGGGCCCAGCCCTGTCCCGGGCCCAGCCCTGTCCCGGGCCCAGCCCAGACCCTAGCCCAGCCCTGCCCTTAGCCCAGCCCCAGCCCTGCCCCAGCCTCGGGCCCAGCCCTGCCCCAGGCCCAGCCCAGACACCAGTCCAGCCCCCACCCACGGCCCCAGCCCCGGCCCCAGCCCAGCCCTAGCCCAGCCCTGCCTCAGCCACAGCCCTAACCCAGCCCTGCCCTTAGCCCAGCCCCGCCCTTAGCCCAGCCCCAGCCCTGGACCCCAGCCTCGGGCCCAGCCCTGCCCCAGGCCCAGCCCAGACCCCAGCCCAGCCCCACCCTCGGCCCCAGCCCAGCCCCACCCTCGGCCCCAGCCCTGCCCCAGCCTCGGGCACAGCCCTGCCCCAGCCCAGCCCCAGCCACCGCACAGCCCCAGCCCTAGACCCAGCACCAGCCCCAGCCCTGGCCCCAGCCCAGCCCCAGCCCCAGCCTTGCTGCAGTCCCCACCCCAGCCCAGTCCTGGTCCCAGCCCAGCCCCAGCCCAGCCCCAGCCCCATCCCTAGCCCAGCCCTACCCTCAGGCCCCAGCCCCAGCCCTGCCCAAGCTTCGGGCCCAGCCCTGTCCCGGGCGCAGTCCTGTCCCGGGCCCAGCCCAGACACTAGCCCAGACTCAGCCCTGGCCCCAGCCCAGCCGCAGCCCCAGCCCTGCCCCAGCCCTGCCGCAGCCCCAGCCCTGCCCCAGCCTTGGCCCCAGCCCCAGCCCCAGCCCAGCCCCTGCCCTGGCCCCCAGCCCCAGTCCCAGCCCAGCCCCAGCCCAGCCCCAGCCCTGGACCCAGTCACAGCCCAGCCCCAGCCCTGCCCCCAGCCACAGCCCTGCCCCAGCCCAGCCCCAGCCACAGCGCAGCCCCAGCCCTTGACCCCAGCCTCGGGCCCAGCCCTGCCCCAGGCCCAGCCCAGACACCAGCCTAGCCCCACCCACGGCCCCAGCCCCGGCCCCAGCCCAGCCCTAGCCCAGCCCTGCACAGCCACAGCCCTAACCCTGCCCTGCCCTTAGCCCAGCCCCAGCCCAGCCCCAGCCTCGGGCCCAGCCCTGTCCCAGGCCAGCCCAGATCCTAGCCCAGCCCCAGCCCCAACCGAGCCTCCAGCCCCTAGCCCAGCCCTGCACTCAGCCCCAGCCCCAGCCCCAGCCCTGCCCCGGCCTCGGGCCCAGCCCTGCCGCAGCCCCCAGCCCTGCCCCAGCCCTGCACTCAGCCCCAGCCCCAGCCCCAGCCCGGCCCCGGCCCAGCCCTGCCCCAGCCCTGCCCTCATCCCAGCCCCAGCCCCAGCCCCATCCCCAGCCCTGCCCCAGCCCTGCCCTCATCCCAGCCCCAGCCCCAGCCTGGCCCCAGCCCCAGCCTGGCCACCAGTCCTGCCCGAGACCCAGCCCCAGCCCCAGCCCCAGCCCAGCCATAGACTTGGTTCCAGCCCCAGCCCTGCCCCAGACCAGCCCCAGCCCCAGCCTTGCCGCAGTCCCCGCCCCAGCCCAGTCCTGGTCCCAGCCTAGCCCAGCCCCAGCCCTGCCCCAGCCCCATCCCTAGCCCAGCCCTACCCTCAGGCCCCAGCCCCAGTCCTGCCCCAGCCCAGCCCCAGCCCTGGGCCCAGTCCAGCCATAGACTTGGTTCCAGCCCCAACCCTGCACCAGCCCAGCCCCAGCCCCAGCCTTGCCCCGTCCCTGCCCCAGGCCAGTCCTGGTCCCAGCCCAGCCCCAGCCCTGCCCCAGCCCCATCCCTAGCCCAGCCCTACCCTCAGGCCCCAGCCCTAGCCCTGCCCCAGCCTCGGGCCCAGCCCTGTCCCGGGCCCAGCCCAGACCCTAGCCCAGCCTCAGCCCTGGACCCAGCCCTGCCGCAGCCCCAGCCCTGCCCCAGCCCAGCCCCAGCACCAGCCCCAGCCCAGCCCCAGCCCTGGACCGCAGCCTCAAGCCCAGCCCTGCCCGCAGCTCAGCCCTGCCTCAGCCCCTGCCACCGCCCAGCCCCCAGCCCTGGACCCAGCCCCAGCCCCAGCCCTGCCCCAGCCCAGCCCCAGCACCAGCCCCAGCCCAGCCACAGCCCTGGACCGCAGCCTCAAGCCCAGCCCTGCCCCCAGATCAGCCCTGCCTCAGCCCCAGCAACCACCCAGCGCCACGCCTGGACCCAGCCCCGGCCCCAGCCCAGCCCAGCCCAGCCCTGCCCTTAGCCCAGCCCCAGCCCTGCCCCAGCCTCGGGCCCAGCCCTGCCCCAGGCCCAGCCCAGACACCAGTCCAGCCCCACCCACGGCCCCAGCCCCGGCCCCAGCCCAGCCCTAGCCCAGCCCTGCCTCAGCCACAGCCCTAACCCAGCCCTGCCCTTAGCCCAGCCCCGCCCTTAGCCCAGCCCCAGCCCTGCCCCAGCCTCGGGCCCAGCCCTGCCCCAGGCCCAGCCCAGACACCAGCCCAGACCAGACACAAGCCAAGCCCCACCCACAGCCCCAGCCCCAGCCACCGCCCAGCCCCCAGCCCTGCCCCAGCCCAGCCCCAGCACCAGCCCTTGCCCTGGACCCAGCCCCAGCCCCAGCCCTGCCCCAGACCCAGCCCAGACCCCAGCCCAGCCCCACCCTCGGCCCCAGCCCAGCCACACCCTCAACCCCAGCCCTGCCCCAGCCTCGGGCCCAGCGCTTGCCCCAGGCCCAGCCCAGACACCAGTCCAGCCCCCACCCACGGCCCCAGCCCCGGCCCCAGCCCAGCCCTAGCCCAGCCCTGCCTCAGCCACAGCCCTAACCCAGCCCTGCTCTTAGCCCAGCCCCGCCCTTAGCCCAGCCCCAGCCCTGGACCCCAGCCTCGGGCCCAGCCCTGCCCCAGGCCCAGCCCAGACCCCAGCCCAGCCCCACCCTCGGCCCCAGCCCTGCCCCCAGCCTCGGGCCCAGCCCTGCCCCAGCCCAGCCCCAGCCACCGCACAGCCCCAGCCCTAGACCCAGCACCAGCCCCAGCCCTGGCCCCAGCCCAGCCCAGCCCCAGCCTTGCTGCAGTCCCCACCCCAGCCCAGTCCTGGTCCCAGCCCAGCCCCAGCCCTGCCCCAGCCCCATCCCTAGCCCAGCCCTACCCTCAGGCCCCAGCCCCAGCCCTGCCCAAGCCTCGGGCCCAGCCTGTCCTGGGCGCAGTCCTGTCCCGGGCCCAGCCCAGACACTAGCCCAGCCTCAGCCCTGGCCCCAGCCCAGCCGCAGCCCCAGCCCTGCCCCAGCCCTGCCGCAGCCCCAGCCCTGCCCCAGCCTTGGCCCCAGCCCCAGCCCCAGCCCAGCCCCTGCCCTGGCCCCAGCCCCAGTCCCAGCCCAGCCCCAGCCCAGCCCCAGCCCTGGACCCAGTCACAGCCCAGCCCCAGCCCTGCCCCAGCCACCGCCCAGCCACAGCCCTGCCCCAGCCCAGCCCCAGACACAGCGCAGCCCCAGCCCTTGACCCCAGCCTCGGGCCCAGCCCTGCCCCAGGCCCAGCCCAGACACCAGCCTAGCCCCACCCACGGCCCCAGCCCCGGCCCCAGCCCAGCCCTAGCCCAGCCCTGCACAGCCACAGCCCTAACCCTGCCCTGCCCTTAGCCCAGCCCCGCCCTTAGCCCAGCCCCAGCCCTGCCCCAGGCCCAGCCCAGACACCAGCCCAGACCAGACACAAGCCAAGCCCCACCCACAGCCCCAGCCCCAGCCACCGCCCAGCCCCCAGCCCTGCCCCAGCCCAGCCCCAGCACCAGCCCCAGACCAGCCCCTGCCCTGGACCCAGCCCCAGCCCCAGCCCAGCCCCAGCCCCAGCCCCAGCACCAGCCTCGGGCCCAGCCCTGCCCGAGGCCCAGCCCAGACCCCAGCCCAGCCCCACCCTCAGCCCCAGCCCAGCCCCACCCTCGGCCCCAGCCCTGCCCCTGCCTCGGGCCCAGCCCTGCCCCAGCCCAGCCCCAGCCACCGCACAGCCCCAGCCCTGGCCCCAGCCCAGCCCCAGCCCCAGCCCCAGCACCAGCCCCAGCCCAGCGCCAGCCCTGGCCCCAGCCCCAGTCCCAGCCCAGCCCCAGCCCAGCCCCAGCCCTGGCCCCAGTCCCAGCCCAGCCCCAGCCCTGCCCCAGCCACCGCCCAGCCCCAGCCCTGCCCCAGCCCAGCCCCAGACACAGCGCAGCCCCAGCCCTTGACCCCAGCCTCGGGCCCAGCCCTGCCCCTGGCCCAGCCCAGACCCCAGCCCAGCCCCACCCACGGCCCCAGCCCCGGCCCCAGCCCAGCCCTAGCCCAGCCCTGCACAGCCATAGCTTTAACCCAGCCCTGCCCTTAGCCCAGCCCCAGCCCAGCCCCAGCCCTGGACCCAGTCACAGCCCAGCCCCAGCCCTGCCCCAGCCACCGCCCAGCCACAGCCCTGCCCCAGCCCAGCCCCAGACACAGCGCAGCCCCAGCCCTTGACCCCAGCCTCGGGCCCAGCCCTGCCCCAGGCCCAGCCCAGACACCAGCGTAGCCCCACCCACGGCCCCAGCCCCGGCCCCAGCCCAGCCCTAGCCCAGCCCTGCACAGCCACAGCCCTAACCCTGCCCTGCCCTTAGCCCAGCCCCAGCCCAGCCCCAGCCTCGGGCCCAGCCCTGTCCCAGGCCCAGCCCAGATCCTAGCCCAGCCCCAGCCCCAGCCGAGCCTCCAGCCCCTAGCCCAGCCTTGCACTCAGCCCCAGCCCCAGCCCCAGCCCTGCCCCGGCCTCGGGCCCAGCCCTGCCACAGCCCCCAGCCCCAGCCCCAGCCCTGCACTCAGCCCCAGCCCCAGCCCCAGCCCGGCCCCGGCCCAGCCCTGCCCCAGCCCTGCCCTCATCCCAGCCCCAGCCCCAGCCCCATCCCCAGCCCTGCCCCAGCCCTGCCCTCATCCCAGCCCCAGCCCCAGCCTGGCCCCAGCCCCAGCCTGGCCCCAGTCCTGCCCGAGACCCAGCCCCAGCCCCAGCCCCAGCCCAGCCATAGACTTGGTTCCAGCCCCAGCCCTGCCCCAGACCAGCCCCAGCCCCAGCCTTGCCGCAGTCCCCGCCCCAGCCCAGTCCTGGTCCCAGCCTAGCCCAGCCCCAGCCCTGCCCCAGCCCCATCCCTAGCCCAGCCCTACCCTCAGGCCCCAGCCCCAGCCCTGCCCCAGCCCAGCCCCAGCCCTGGGCCCAGTCCAGCCATAGACTTGGTTCCAGCCCCAACCCTGCACCAGCCCAGCCCCAGCCCCAGCCTTGCCCCGTCCCTGCCCCAGGCCAGTCCTGCTCCCAGCCCAGCCCCAGCCCTGCCCCAGCCCCATCCCTAGCCCAGCCCTACCCTCAGGCCCCAGCCCTAGCCCTGCCCCAGCCTCGGGCCCAGCCCTGTCCCGGGCCCAGCCCAGACCCTAGCCCAGCCTCAGCCCTGGACCCAGCCCTGCCGCAGCCCCAGCCCTGCCCCAGCCCAGCCCCAGCACCAGCCCCAGCCCAGCCCCAGCCCTGGACCGCAGCCTCAAGCCCAGCCCTGCCCGCAGCTCAGCCCTGCCTCAGCCCCAGCCACCGCCCAGCCCCAGCCCTGGACCCAGCCCCAGCCCCAGCCCTGCCCCAGCCCAGCCCCAGCACCAGCCCCAGCCCAGCCCCAGCCCTGGACCGCAGCCTCAAGCCCAGCCCTGCCCGCAGCTCAGCCCTGCCTCAGCCCCAGCCACCGCCCAGCCCCCACCCACGGCCCCAGCCCCGGCCCCAGCCCAGCCCTAGCCCAGCCCTGCCTCAGCCACAGCCCTAACCCAGCCCTGCCCTTAGCCCAGCCCCGCCCTTAGCCCAGCCCCAGCCCTGCCCCAGCCTCGGGCCCAGCCCTGCCCCAGGCCCAGCCCAGACACCAGCCCAGACCAGACACAAGCCAAGCCCCACCCACAGCCCCAGCCCCAGCCACCGCCCAGCCCCAGCCCTGCCCCAGCCCAGCCCCAGCACCAGCCCCAGACCAGCCCCTGCCCTGGACCCAGCCCCAGCCCCAGCCCAGCCCCAGCCCCAGCCCCAGCACCAGCCTCGGGCCCAGCCCTGCCCGAGGCCCAGCCCAGACCCCAGCCCAGCCCCACCCTCGGCCCCAGCCCAGCCCCACCCTCGGCCCCAGCCCTGCCCCTGCCTCGGGCCCAGCCCTGCCCCAGCCCAGCCCCAGCCACCGCACAGCCCCAGCCCTGGCCCCAGCCCAGCCCCAGCCCCAGCCCCAGCACCAGCCCCAGCCCAGCGCCAGCCCTGGCCCCAGCCCCAGTCCCAGCCCAGCCCCAGCCACCGCCCAGCCCCAGCCCTGGACCCAGTCCCAGCCCAGCCCCAGCCCTGCCCCAGCCACCGCCCAGCCCCAGCCCTGCCCCAGCCCAGCCCCAGACACAGCGCAGCCCCAGCCCTTGACCCCAGCCTCGGGCCCAGCCCTGCCCCTGGCCCAGCCCAGACCCCAGCCCAGCCCCACCCACGGCCCCAGCCCCGGCCCCAGCCCAGCCCTAGCCCAGCCCTGCACAGCCATAGCTTTAACCCAGCCCTGCCCTTAGCCCAGCCCCAGCCCTGCCCCAGCCCCATCCCTAGCCCAGCCCTACCCTCAGGCCCCAGCCCCAGCCCTGCCCCAGCCCAGCCCCAGCCCTGGGCCCAGCCCAGCCATAGACTTGGTTCCAGCCCCAGCCCAGCCCCAGCCCTGCCCCAGCCCCATCCCTAGCCCAGCCCTACCCTCAGGCCCCAGCCCCAGCCCTGCCCCAGCCTCGGGCCCAGCCCTGTCCCGGGCCCAGCCCTGTCCCGGGCCCAGCCCAGACCCTAGCCCAGCCCTGCCCTTAGCCCAGCCCCAGCCCTGCCCCAGCCTCGGGCCCAGCCCTGCCCCAGGCCCAGCCCAGACACCAGTCCAGCCCCACCCACGGCCCCAGCCCCGGCCCCAGCCCAGCCCTAGCCCAGCCCTGCCTCAGCCACAGCCCTAACCCAGCCCTGCCCTTAGCCCAGCCCCGCCCTTAGCCCAGCCCCAGCCCTGGACCCCAGCCTCGGGCCCAGCCCTGCCCCAGGCCCAGCCCAGACCCCAGCCCAGCCCCACCCTCGGCCCCAGCCCAGCCCCACCCTCGGCCCCAGCCCTGCCCCAGCCTCGGGCACAGCCCTGCCCCAGCCCAGCCCCAGCCACCGCACAGCCCCAGCCCTAGACCCAGCACCAGCCCCAGCCCTGGCCCCAGCCCAGCCCCAGCCCCAGCCTTGCTGCAGTCCCCCACCCCAGCCCAGTCCTGGTCCCAGCCCAGCCCCAGCCCAGCCCCAGCCCCATCCCTAGCCCAGCCCTACCCTCAGGCCCCAGCCCCAGCCCTGCCCAAGCTTCGGGCCCAGCCCTGTCCCGGGCGCAGTCCTGTCCCGGGCCCAGCCCAGACACTAGCCCAGACTCAGCCCTGGCCCCAGCCCAGCCGCAGCCCCAGCCCTGCCCCAGCCCTGCCGCAGCCCCAGCCCTGCCCCAGCCTTGGCCCCAGCCCCAGCCCCAGCCCAGCCCCTGCCCTGGCCCCAGCCCCAGTCCCAGCCCAGCCCCAGCCCAGCCCCAGCCCTGGACCCAGTCACAGCCCAGCCCCAGCCCTGCCCCAGCCACAGCCCTGCCCCAGCCCAGCCCCAGCCACAGCGCAGCCCCAGCCCTTGACCCCAGCCTCGGGCCCAGCCCTGCCCCAGGCCCAGCCCAGACACCAGCCTAGCCCCACCCACGGCCCCAGCCCCGGCCCCAGCCCAGCCCTAGCCCAGCCCTGCACAGCCACAGCCCTAACCCTGCCCTGCCCTTAGCCCAGCCCCAGCCCAGCCCCAGCCTCGGGCCCAGCCCTGTCCCAGGCCCAGCCCAGATCCTAGCCCAGCCCCAGCCCCAACCGAGCCTCCAGCCCCTAGCCCAGCCCTGCACTCAGCCCCAGCCCCAGCCCCAGCCCTGCCCCGGCCTCGGGCCCAGCCCTGCCGCAGCCCCAGCCCTGCCCCAGCCCTGCACTCAGCCCCAGCCCCAGCCCCAGCCCGGCCCCGGCCCAGCCCTGCCCCAGCCCTGCCCTCATCCCAGCCCCAGCCCCAGCCCCATCCCCAGCCCTGCCCCAGCCCTGCCCTCATCCCAGCCCCAGCCCCAGCCTGGCCCCAGCCCCAGCCTGGCCCCAGTCCTGCCCGAGACCCAGCCCCAGCCCCAGCCCCAGCCCAGCCATAGACTTGGTTCCAGCCCCAGCCCTGCCCCAGACCAGCCCCAGCCCCAGCCTTGCCGCAGTCCCCGCCCCAGCCCAGTCCTGGTCCCAGCCTAGCCCAGCCCCAGCCCTGCCCCAGCCCCATCCCTAGCCCAGCCCTACCCTCAGGCCCCAGCCCCAGTCCTGCCCCAGCCCAGCCCCAGCCCTGGGCCCAGTCCAGCCATAGACTTGGTTCCAGCCCCAACCCTGCACCAGCCCAGCCCCAGCCCCAGCCTTGCCCCGTCCCTGCCCCAGGCCAGTCCTGGTCCCAGCCCAGCCCCAGCCCTGCCCCAGCCCCATCCCTAGCCCAGCCCTACCCTCAGGCCCCAGCCCTAGCCCTGCCCCAGCCTCGGGCCCAGCCCTGTCCCGGGCCCAGCCCAGACCCTAGCCCAGCCTCAGCCCTGGACCCAGCCCTGCCGCAGCCCCAGCCCTGCCCCAGCCCAGCCCCAGCACCAGCCCCAGCCCAGCCCCCAGCCCTGGACCGCAGCCTCAAGCCCAGCCCTGCCCGCAGCTCAGCCCTGCCTCAGCCCCTGCCACCCGCCCAGCCCCCAGCCCTGGACCCAGCCCCAGCCCCAGCCCTGCCCCAGCCCAGCCCCAGCACCAGCCCCAGCCCAGCCACAGCCCTGGACCGCAGCCTCAAGCCCAGCCCTGCCCCCAGATCAGCCCTGCCTCAGCCCCAGCAACCACCCAGCGCCAGCCCTGGACCCAGCCCCGGCCCCAGCCCAGCCCAGCCCAGCCCTGCCCTTAGCCCAGCCCCAGCCCTGCCCCAGCCTCGGGCCCAGCCCTGCCCCAGGCCCAGCCCAGACACCAGTCCAGCCCCACCCACGGCCCCAGCCCCGGCCCCAGCCCAGCCCTAGCCCAGCCCTGCCTCAGCCACAGCCCTAACCCAGCCCTGCCCTTAGCCCAGCCCCGCCCTTAGCCCAGCCCCAGCCCTGCCCCAGCCTCGGGCCCAGCCCTGCCCCAGGCCCAGCCCAGACACCAGCCCAGACCAGACACAAGCCAAGCCCCACCCACAGCCCCAGCCCCAGCCACCGCCCAGCCCCAGCCCTGCCCCAGCCCAGCCCCAGCACCAGCCCTTGCCCTGGACCCAGCCCCAGCCCCAGCCCTGCCCCAGACCCAGCCCAGACCCCAGCCCAGCCCCACCCTCGGCCCCAGCCCAGCCACACCCTCAACCCCAGCCCTGCCCCAGCCTCGGGCCCAGCGCTGCCCCAGGCCCAGCCCAGACACCAGTCCAGCCCCACCCACGGCCCCAGCCCCGGCCCCAGCCCAGCCCTAGCCCAGCCCTGCCTCAGCCACAGCCCTAACCCAGCCCTGCTCTTAGCCCAGCCCCGCCCTTAGCCCAGCCCCAGCCCTGGACCCCAGCCTCGGGCCCAGCCCTGCCCCAGGCCCAGCCCAGACCCCAGCCCAGCCCCACCCTCGGCCCCAGCCCTGCCCCAGCCTCGGGCCCAGCCCTGCCCCAGCCCAGCCCCAGCCACCGCACAGCCCCAGCCCTAGACCCAGCACCAGCCCCAGCCCTGGCCCCAGCCCAGCCCAGCCCCAGCCTTGCTGCAGTCCCCACCCCAGCCCAGTCCTGGTCCCAGCCCAGCCCCAGCCCTGCCCCAGCCCCATCCCTAGCCCAGCCCTACCCTCAGGCCCCAGCCCCAGCCCTGCCCAAGCCTCGGGCCCAGCCCTGTCCTGGGCGCAGTCCTGTCCCGGGCCCAGCCCAGACACTAGCCCAGCCTCAGCCCTGGCCCCAGCCCAGCCGCAGCCCCAGCCCTGCCCCAGCCCTGCCGCAGCCCCAGCCCTGCCCCAGCCTTGGCCCCAGCCCCAGCCCCAGCCCAGCCCCTGCCCTGGCCCCAGCCCCAGTCCCAGCCCAGCCCCAGCCCAGCCCCAGCCCTGGACCCAGTCACAGCCCAGCCCCAGCCCTGCCCCAGCCACCGCCCAGCCCACAGCCCTGCCCCAGCCCAGCCCCAGACACAGCGCAGCCCCAGCCCTTGACCCCAGCCTCGGGCCCAGCCCTGCACCAGGCCCAGCCCAGACACCAGCCTAGCCCCCACCCACGGCCCCAGCCCCGGCCCCAGCCCAGCCCTAGCCCAGCCCTGCACAGCCACAGCCCTAACCCTGCCCTGCCCTTAGCCCAGCCCCGCCCTTAGCCCAGCCCCAGCCCTGCCCCAGGCCCCAGCCCAGACACCAGCCCAGACCAGACACAAGCCAAGCCCCACCCACAGCCCCCCAGCCCCAGCCACCGCCCAGCCCCAGCCCTGCCCCAGCCCAGCCCCAGCACCAGCCCCAGACCAGCCCCTGCCCTGGACCCCAGCCCCAGCCCCAGCCCAGCCCCCAGCCCCAGACCCCAGCACCAGCCTCGGGCCCAGCCCTGCCCGAGGCCCAGCCCAGACCCCAGCCCAGCCCCACCCTCAGCCCCAGCCCAGCCCCACCCTCGGCCCCAGCCCTGCCCCTGCCTCGGGCCCAGCCCTGCCCCAGCCCAGCCCCAGCCACCCGCACAGCCCCAGCCCTGGCCCCAGCCCAGCCCCAGCCCCAGCCCCAGCACCAGCCCCAGCCCAGCGCCAGCCCTGGCCCCAGCCCCAGTCCCAGCCCAGCCCCAGCCCAGCCCCAGCCCTGGCCCCAGTCCCAGCCCAGCCCCAGCCCTGCCCCAGCCACCGCCCAGCCCCAGCCCTGCCCCAGCCCAGCCCCAGACACAGCGCAGCCCCCAGCCCTTGACCCCAGCCTCGGGCCCAGCCCTGCCCCTGGCCCAGCCCAGACCCCAGCCCAGCCCCACCCACGGCCCCAGCCCCGGCCCCAGCCCAGCCCTAGCCCAGCCCTGCACAGCCATAGCTTTAACCCAGCCCTGCCCTTAGCCCAGCCCCAGCCCAGCCCCCAGCCCTGGACCCAGTCACAGCCCAGCCCCAGCCCTGCCCCCAGCCACCGCCCCAGCCACAGCCCTGCCCCAGCCCAGCCCCAGACACAGCGCAGCCCCAGCCCTTGACCCCAGCCTCCGGGCCCAGCCCCTGCCCCAGGCCCAGCCCAGACACCAGCGTAGCCCCACCCACGGCCCCCAGCCCCGGCCCCAGCCCAGCCCTAGCCCAGCCCTGCACAGCCACAGCCCTAACCCTGCCCTGCCCTTAGCCCAGCCCCAGCCCAGCCCCAGCCTCGGCGCCCAGCCCTGTCCCAGGCCCAGCCCAGATCCTAGCCCAGCCCCAGCCCCAGCCGAGCCTCCAGCCCCTAGCCCAGCCTTGCACTCAGCCCCAGCCCCAGCCCCAGCCCTGCCCCGGCCTCGGGCCCAGCCCTGCCACAGCCCCAGCCCCAGCCCCAGCCCTGCACTCAGCCCCCAGCCCCAGCCCCAGCCCGGCCCCGGCCCAGCCCTGCCCCAGCCCTGCCCTCATCCCAGCCCCAGCCCCAGCCCCATCCCCAGCCCTGCCCCAGCCCTGCCCTCATCCCAGCCCCAGCCCCAGCCTGGCCCCAGCCCCAGCCTGGCCCCAGTCCTGCCCGAGACCCAGCCCCAGCCCCAGCCCCAGCCCAGCCATAGACTTGGTTCCAGCCCCAGCCCTGCCCAGACCAGCCCCAGCCCCAGCCTTGCCGCAGTCCCCTGCCCCAGCCCAGTCCTGGTCCCAGCCTAGCCCAGCCCCAGCCCTGCCCCAGCCCCATCCCTAGCCCAGCCCTACCCTCAGGCCCCAGCCCCAGCCCTGCCCCAGCCCAGCCCCAGCCCCTGGGCCCAGTCCAGCCATAGACTTGGTTCCAGCCCCAACCCTGCACCAGCCCAGCCCCAGCCCCAGCCTTGCCCCGTCCCTGCCCCAGGCCAGTCCTGGTCCCAGCCCAGCCCCAGCCCTGCCCAGCCCCATCCCTAGCCCAGCCCTACCTCAGCCCCAGCCCTAGCCCTGCCCCAGCCTCGGGCCCAGCCCTGTCCCGGGCCCAGCCCAGACCCTAGCCCAGCCTCAGCCCTGGACCCAGCCCTGCCGCAGCCCCAGCCCTGCCCCAGCCCAGCCCCAGCACCAGCCCCAGCCCAGCCCCAGCCCTGGACCGCAGCCTCAAGCCCAGCCCTGCCCGCAGCTCAGCCCTGCCTCAGCCCCAGCCACCGCCCAGCCCCAGCCCTGGACCCAGCCCCAGCCCCAGCCCTGCCCCAGCCCAGCCCCAGCACCAGCCCCAGCCCAGCCCCAGCCCTGGACCGCAGCCTCAAGCCCAGCCCTGCCCCCAGCTCAGCCCTGCCTCAGCCCCAGCCACCGCCCAGCCCCACCCACGGCCCCAGCCCGGCCCCAGCCCAGCCCTAGCCCAGCCCTGCCTCAGCCACAGCCCTAACCCAGCCCTGCCCTTAGCCCAGCCCCGCCCTTAGCCCAGCCCCAGCCCTGCCCCAGCCTCGGGCCCAGCCCTGCCCCAGGCCCAGCCCAGACACCAGCCCAGACCAGACACAAGCCAAGCCCCACCCACAGCCCAGCCCCAGCCACCGCCCAGCCCCAGCCCTGCCCCAGCCCAGCCCCAGCACCAGCCCCAGACCAGCCCCTGCCCTGGACCCAGCCCCAGCCCCAGCCCAGCCCCAGCCCCAGCCCCAGCACCAGCCTCGGGCCCAGCCCTGCCCGAGGCCCAGCCCAGTCCCCAGCCCAGCCCCACCCTCGGCCCCAGCCCAGCCCCACCCTCGGCCCCAGCCCTGCCCCTGCCTCGGGCCCAGCCCTGCCCCAGCCCAGCCCCAGCCACCGCACAGCCCCAGCCCTGGCCCCAGCCCAGCCCCAGCCCCAGTCCCAGCACCAGCCCCAGCCCAGCGCCAGCCCTGGCCCCAGCCCCAGTCCCAGCCCAGCCCCAGCCCAGCCCCAGCCCTGGACCCAGTCCCAGCCCAGCCCCAGCCCTGCCCCAGCCACCGCCCAGCCCCAGCCCTGCCCCAGCCCAGCCCCAGACATAGCGCAGCCCCAGCCCTTGACCCCAGCCTCGGGCCCAGCCCTGCCCCTGGCCCAGCCCAGACCCCAGCCCAGCCCCACCCACGGCCCCAGCCCCGGCCCCAGCCCAGCCCTAGCCCAGCCCTGCACAGCCATAGCTTTAACCCAGCCCTGCCCTTAGCCCAGCCCCAGCCCTGCCCCAGCCCCATCCCTAGCCCAGCCCTACCCTCAGGCCCCAGCCCCAGCCCTGCCCCAGCCCAGCCCCAGCCCTGGGCCCAGCCCAGCCATAGACTTGGTTCCAGCCCCAGCCCAGCCCCAGCCCTGCCCCAGCCCCATCCCTAGCCCAGCCCTACCCTCAGGCCCCAGCCCCAGCCCTGCCCCAGCCTCGGGCCCAGCCCTGTCCCGGGCCCAGCCCTGTCCCGGGCCCAGCCCAGACCCTAGCCCAGCCCTGCCCTTAGCCCAGCCCCAGCCCTGCCCCAGCCTCGGGCCCAGCCCTGCCCCAGGCCCAGCCCAGACACCAGTCCAGCCCCACCCACGGCCCCAGCCCCGGCCCCAGCCCAGCCCTAGCCCAGCCCTGCCTCAGCCACAGCCCTAACCCAGCCCTGCCTTTAGCCCAGCCCCGCCCTTAGCCCAGCCCCAGCCCTGGACCCCAGCCTCGGGCCCAGCCCTGCCCCAGGCCCAGCCCAGACCCCAGCCCAGCCCCACCCTCGGCCCCAGCCCAGCCCCACCCTCGGCCCCAGCCCTGCCCCAGCCTCGGGCCCAGCCCTGCCCCAGCCCAGCCCCAGCCACCGCACAGCCCCAGCCCTAGACCCAGCACCAGCCCCAGCCCTGGCCCCAGCCCAGCCCCAGCCCCAGCCTTGCTGCAGTCCCCACCCCAGCCCAGTCCTGGTCCCAGCCCAGCCCCAGCCCTGCCCCAGCCCCATCCCTAGCCCAGCCCTACCCTCAGGCCCCAGCCCCAGCCCTGCCCAAGCCTCGGGCCCAGCCCTGTCCCGGGCGCAGTCCTGTCCCGGGCCCAGCCCAGACACTAGCCCAGACTCAGCCCTGGCCCCAGCCCAGCCGCAGCCCCAGCCCTGCCCCAGCCCTGCCGCAGCCCCAGCCCTGCCCCAGCCTTGGCCCCAGCCCCAGCCCCAGCCTTGCCCCGTCCCTGCCCCAGGCCAGTCCTGGTCCCAGCCCAGCCCCAGCCCTGCCCCAGCCCCATCCCTAGCCCAGCCCTACCCTCAGGCCCCAGCCCTAGCCCTGCCCCAGCCTCGGGCCCAGCCCTGTCCCGGGCCCAGCCCAGACCCTAGCCCAGCCTCAGCCCTGGACCCAGCCCTGCCGCAGCCCCAGCCCTGCCCCAGCCCAGCCCCAGCACCAGCCCCAGCCCAGCCCCAGCCCTGGACCGCAGCCTCAAGCCCAGCCCTGCCCGCAGCTCAGCCCTGCCTCAGCCCCAGCCACCGCCCAGCCCCAGCCCTGGACCCAGCCCCAGCCCCAGCCCTGCCCCAGCCCAGCCCCAGCACCAGCCCCAGCCCAGCCACAGCCCTGGACCGCAGCCTCAAGCCCAGCCCTGCCCCCAGCTCAGCCCTGCCTCAGCCCCAGCCACCGCCCAGCCCCACCCACGGCCCCAGCCCCGGCCCCAGCCCAGCCCTAGCCCAGCCCTGCCTCAGCCACAGCCCTAACCCAGGCCTGCCCTTAGCCCAGCCCCGCCCTTAGCCCAGCCCCAGCCCTGCCCCAGCCTCGGGCCCAGCCCTGCCCCAGGCCCAGCCCAGACACCAGCCCAGACCAGACACAAGCCAAGCCCCACCCACAGCCCCAGCCCTGCCCCAGCCCTGCCGCAGCCCCAGCCCTGCCGCAGCCTTGGCCCCAGCCCCAGCCCCAGCCCAGCCCCTGCCCTGGCCCCAGCCCCAGTCCCAGCCCAGCCCCAGCCCAGCCCCAGCCCTGGACCCAGTCACAGCCCAGCCCCAGCCCTGCCCCAGCCACCGCCCAGCCACAGCCCTGCCCCAGCCCAGCCCCAGACACAGCGCAGCCCCAGCCCTTGACCCCAGCCTCGGGCCCAGCCCTGCCCCAGGCCCAGCCCAGACACCAGCCTAGCCCCACCCACGGCCCCAGCCCCGGCCCCAGCCCAGCCCTAGCCCAGCCCTGCACAGCCACAGCCCTAACCCTGCCCTGCCCTTAGCCCAGCCCCAGCCCAGCCCCAGCCTCGTGCCCAGCCCTGTCCCAGGCCCAGCCCAGATCCTAGCCCAGCCCCAGCCCCAGCCGAGCCTCCAGCCCCTAGCCCAGCCCTGCACTCAGGCCCACCCACAGCCCCAGCCCCAGCCACCGCCCAGCCCCAGCCCTGCCCCAGCCCAGCCCCAGCACCAGCCCCAGACCAGCCCCTGCCCTGGACCCAGCCCCAGCCCCAGCCCAGCCCCAGCCCCAGCCCCAGCACCAGCCTCGGGCCCAGCCCTGCCCGAGGCCCAGCCCAGACCCCAGCCCAGCCCCACCCTCGGCCCCAGCCCAGCCCCACCCTCGGCCCCAGCCCTGCCCCTGCCTCGGGCCCAGCCCTGCCCCAGCCCAGCCCCAGCCACCGCACAGCCCCAGCCCTGGCCCCAGCCCAGCCCCAGCCCCAGCCCCAGCACCAGCCCCAGCCCAGCGCCAGCCCTGGCCCCAGCCCCAGTCCCAGCCCAGCCCCAGCCCAGCCCCAGCCCTGGACCCAGGCCCAGCCCAGCCCCAGCCCTGCCCCAGCCACCGCCCAGCCCCAGCCCTGCCCCTGCCCAGCCCCAGCCACAGCGCAGCCCCAGCCCTTGACCCCAGCCTCGGGCCCAGCCCTGCCCCAGGCCCAGCCCAGACCCCAGCCCAGCCCCACCCACGGCCCCAGCCCCGGCCCCAGCCCAGCCCTAGCCCAGCCCTGCACAGCCATAGCTTTAACCCAGCCCTGCCCTTAGCCCAGCCCCAGCCCTGCCCCAGCCCCATCCCTAGCCCAGCCCTACCCTCAGGCCCCAGCCCCAGCCCTGCCCAGCCCAGCCCCAGCCCTGGGCCCAGCCCAGCCATAGACTTGGTTCCAGCCCCAGCCCAGCCCCAGCCCTGCCCCAGCCCCATCCCTAGCCCAGCCCTACCCTCAGGCCCCAGCCCCAGCCCTGCCCCAGCCTCGGGCCCAGCCCTGTCCCGGGCCCAGCCCTGTCCCGGGCCCAGCCCAGACCCTAGCCCAGCCCTGCCCTTAGCCCAGCCCCAGCCCTGCCCCAGCCTCGGGCCCAGCCCTGCCCCAGGCCCAGCCCAGACACCAGTCCAGCCCCACCCACGGCCCCAGCCCCGGCCCCAGCCCAGCCCTAGCCCAGCCCTGCCTCAGCCACAGCCCTAACCCAGCCCTGCCCTTAGCCCAGCCCCGCCCTTAGCCCAGCCCCAGCCCTGGACCCCAGCCTCGGGCCCAGCCCTGCCCCAGGCCCAGCCCAGACCCCAGCCCAGCCCCACCCTCGGCCCCAGCCCAGCCCCACCCTCGGCCCCAGCCCTGCCCCAGCCTCGGGCCCAGCCCTGCCCCAGCCCAGCCCCAGCCACCGCACAGCCCCAGCCCTAGACCCAGCACTAGCCCCAGCCCTGGCCCCAGCCCAGCCCCAGCCCCAGCCTTGCTGCAGTCCCCCACCCCAGCCCAGTCCTGGTCCCAGCCCAGCCCCAGCCCCAGCCCTGCCCCAGCCCTGCCGCAGCCCCAGCCCTGCCCCAGCCTTGGCCCCAGCCCCAGCCCCAGCCTTGCCCCGTCCCTGCCCCAGGCCAGTCCTGGTCCCAGCCCAGCCCCAGCCCTGCCCCAGCCCCATCCCTAGCCCAGCCCTACCCTCAGGCCCCAGCCCTAGCCCTGCCCCAGCCTCGGGCCCAGCCCTGTCCCGGGCCCAGCCCAGACCCTAGCCCAGCCTCAGCCCTGGACCCAGCCCTGCCGCAGCCCCAGCCCTGCCCCAGCCCAGCCCCAGCACCAGCCCTTGCCCTGGACCCAGCCCCAGCCCCAGCCCTGCCCCAGACCCAGCCCAGACCCCAGCCCAGCCCCACCCTCGGCCCCAGCCCAGCCACACCCTCAACCCCAGCCCTGCCCCAGCCTCGGGCCCAGCCCTGCCCCAGGCCCAGCCCAGACACCAGTCCAGCCCCACCCACGGCCCCAGCCCCGGCCCCAGCCCAGCCCTAGCCCAGCCCTGCACAGCCACAGCCCTAACCCAGCCCTGCCCTTAGCCCAGCCCCGCCCTTAGCCCAGCCCCAGCCCTGGACCCCAGCCTCGGGCCCAGCCCTGCCCCAGGCCCAGCCCAGACCCCAGCCCAGCCCAACCCTCGGCCCTAGCCCAGCCCCACCCTCGGCCCCAGCCCTGCCCCAGCCTCGGGCCCAGCCCTGCCCGCCCAGCCCCAGCCACCGCACAGCCCCAGCCCTAGACCCAGCACCAGCCCCAGCCCTGGCCCCAGCCCAGCCCCAGCCCCAGCCCTGCCCCAGCCCTGCCGCAGCCCCCAGCCCTGCCCCAGCCTTGGCCCCAGCCCCAGCCCCAGCCCAGCCCCTGCCCTGGCCCCAGCCCCAGTCCCAGCCCAGCCCCAGCCCAGCCCCAGCCCTGGACCCAGTCACAGCCCAGCCCCAGCCCTGCCCCAGCCACCGCCCAGCCACAGCCCTGCCCCAGCCCAGCCCCAGACACAGCGCAGCCCCAGCCCTTGATCCCAGCCTCGGGCCCAGCCCTGCCCCAGGCCCAGCCCAGACACCAGCCTAGCCCCACCCACGGCCCCAGCCCCGGCCCCAGCCCAGCCCTAGCCCAGCCCTGCACAGCCACAGCCCTAACCCTGCCCTGCCCTTAGCCCAGCCCCAGCCCAGCCCCAGCCTCGGGCCCAGCCCTGTCCCAGGCCCAGCCCAGATCCTAGCCCAGCCCCAGCCCCAGCCGAGCCTCCAGCCCCTAGCCCAGCCCTGCACTCAGCCCCAGCCCCAGCCCCAGCCCTGCCCCGGCCTCGGGCCCAGCCCTGCCGCAGCCCCAGCCCTGCCCCAGCCCTGCACTCAGCCCCAACCCCAGCCCCAGCCCGGCCCCGGCCCAGCCCTGCCCCAGCCCTGCCCTCATCCCAGCCCCAGCCCCAGCCCCATCCCCAGCCCTGCCCCAGCCCTGCCCTCATCCCAGCCCCAGCCCCAGCCTGGCCCCAGCCCTAGCCTGGCCCCAGTCCTGCCCGAGACCCAGCCCCAGCCCCAGCCCCAGCCCAGCCATAGACTTGGTTCCAGCCCCAGCCCTGCCCCAGACCAGCCCCAGCCCCAGCCTTGCCGCAGTCCCCGCCCCAGCCCAGTCCTGGTCCCAGCCTAGCCCAGCCCCAGCCCTGCCCCAGCCCAGCCCCAGCACCAGCCCCAGACCAGCCCCTGCCCTGGACCCAGCCCCAGCCCCAGCCCAGCCCCAGCCCCAGCCCCAGCACCAGCCTCGGGCCCAGCCCTGCCCGAGGCCCAGCCCAGACCCCAGCCCAGCCCCACCCTCGGCCCCAGCCCAGCCCCACCCTCGGCCCCAGCCCTGCCCCTGCCTCGGGCCCAGCCCTGCCCCAGCCCAGCCCCTGCCACCGCACAGCCCCAGCCCTGGCCCCAGCCCAGCCCCAGCCCCAGCCCCAGCACCAGCCCCAGCCCAGCGCCAGCCCTGGCCCCAGCCCCAGTCCCAGCCCAGCCCCAGCCCAGCCCCAGCCCTGGACCCAGTCCCAGCCCAGCCCCAGCCCTGCCCCAGCCACCGCCCAGCCCCAGCCCTGCCCCAGCCCAGCCCCAGCCACAGCGCAGCCCCAGCCCTTGACCCCCAGCCTCGGGCCCAGACCTGCCCCTGGCCCAGCCCAGACCCCAGCCCAGCCCCACCCACGGCCCCAGCCCCGGCCCCAGCCCAGCCCTAGCCCAGCCCTGCACAGCCATAGCTTTAACCCAGCCCTGCCCTTAGCCCAGCCCCAGCCCTGCCCCAGCCCCATCCCTAGCCCAGCCCTGCCCTCAGGCCCCAGCCCCAGCCCTGCCCCAGCCCAGCCCCAGCCCTGGGCCCAGCCCAGCCATAGACTTGGTTCCAGCCCCAGCCCAGCCCCAGCCCTGCCCCAGCCCCATCCCTAGCCCAGCCCTACCCTCAGGCCCCAGCCCCAGCCCTGCCCCAGCCTCGGGCCCAGCCCTGTCCCGGGCCCAGCCCTGTCCCGGGCCCAGCCCAGACCCTAGCCCAGCCCCAGCCTTGGACCCAGCCCTAGCCCCAGCCCTGCCCCAGCCTTGGCCCCAGCCCCAGCCCCAGCCCCAGCCCAGCCATAGACTTGGTTCCCAGCCCAGCCCCAGCCCTGCCCCCAGCCCAGCCCCTGCCTCAGCCCCAGCCACCGCCCAGCCCCAGCCCTGGACCCAGCCCCAGCCCCAGCCCTGCCCCAGCCCAGCCCCAGCACCAGCCCCAGCCCAGCCCCAGCCCTGGACCGCAGCCTCAAGCCCAGCCCTGCCCCCAGCTCAGCCCTGCCTCAGCCCCAGCAACCACCCAGCGCCAGCCCTGGACCCAGCCCCGGCCCCAGCCCAGCCCTAGCCCAGCCCTGCCCTTAGCCCAGCCCCAGCCCTGCCCCAGCCTCGGGCCCAGCCCTGCCCCAGGCCCAGCCCAGACACCAGTCCAGCCCCACCCACGGCCCCAGCCCCGGCCCCAGCCCAGCCCTAGCCCAGCCCTGCCTCAGCCACAGCCCTAACCCAGCCCTGCCCTTAGCCCAGCCCCGCCCTTAGCCCAGCCCCAGCCCTGCCCCAGCCTCGGGCCCAGCCCTGCCCCAGGCCCAGCCCAGACACCAGCCCAGACCAGACACAAGCCAAGCCCCACCCACAGCCCCAGCCCCAGCCACCGCCCAGCCCCAGCCCTGCCCCAGCCCAGCCCCAGCACCACCCCTTGCCCTGGACCCAGCCCCAGCCCCAGCCCTGCCCCAGACCCAGCCCAGACCCCAGCCCAGCCCCACCCTCGGCCCCAGCCCAGCCACACCCTCAACCCCAGCCCTGCCCCAGCCTCGGGCCCAGCCCTGCCCCAGGCCCAGCCCAGACACCAGTCCAGCCCCACCCACGGCCCCAGCCCCGGCCCCAGCCCAGCCCTAGCCCAGCCCTGCCTCAGCCACAGCCCTAACCCAGCCCTGCTCTTAGCCCAGCCCCGCCCTTAGCCCAGCCCCAGCCCTGGACCCCAGCCTCGGGCCCAGCCCTGCCCCAGGCCCAGCCCAGACCCCAGCCCAGCCCCACCCTCGGCCCCAGCCCTGCCCCAGCCTCGGGCCCAGCCCTGCCCCAGGCCCAGCCCAGACCCCAGCCCAGCCCCACCCTCGGCCCCAGCCCTGCCCCAGCCTCGGGCCCAGCCCTGCCCCAGCCCAGCCCCAGCCACCGCACAGCCCCAGCCCTAGACCCAGCACCAGCCCCAGCCCTGGCCCCAGCCCAGCCCAGCCCCAGCCTTGCTGCAGTCCACAACGCAGCCCAGTCCTGGTCCCAGCCCAGCCCCAGCCCTGCCCCAGCCCCATCCCTAGCCCAGCCCTACCCTCAGGCCCCAGCCCCAGCCCTGCCCAAGCCTCGGGCCCAGCCCTGTCCTGGGCGCAGTCCTGTCCCGGGCCCAGCCCAGACACTAGCCCAGCCTCAGCCCTGGCCCCAGCCCAGCCGCAGCCCCAGCCCTGCCCCAGCCTTGGCCCCAGCCCCAGCCCCAGCCCAGCCCCTGCCCTGGCCCCAGCCCCAGTCCCAGCCCAGCCCCAGCCCAGCCCCAGCCCTGGACCCAGTCCCAGCCCAGCCCCAGCCCTGCCCCAGCCACCGCCCAGCCACAGCCCTGCCCCAGCCCAGCCCCAGACACAGCGCAGCCCCAGCCCTTGACCCCAGCCTCGGGCCCAGCCCTGCCCCAGGCCCAGCCCAGACACCAGCCTAGCCCCACCCACGGCCCCAGCCCCGGCCCCAGCCCAGCCCTAGCCCAGCCCTGCACAGCCACAGCCCTAACCCTGCCCTGCCCTTAGCCCAGCCCCAGCCCAGCCCCAGCCTCGGGCCCAGCCCTGTCCCAGGCCCAGCCCAGATCCTAGCCCAGTCCCAGCCCCAGCCGAGCCTCCAGCCCCTAGCCCAGCCTTGCACTCAGCCCCAGCCCCAGCCCCAGCCCTGCCCCGGCCTCGGGCCCAGCCCTGCCACAGCCCCAGCCCTGCCCCAGCCCTGCACTCAGCCCCAGCCCCAGCCCCAGCCCGGCCCCGGCCCAGCCCTGCCCCAGCCCTGCCCTCATCCCAGCCCCAGCCCCAGCCTGGCCCCAGCCCCAGCCTGGCCCCAGTCCTGCCCGAGACCCAGCCCCAGCCCCAGCCCCAGCCCAGCCATAGACTTGGTTCCAGCCCCAGCCCTGCCCCAGACCAGCCCCAGCCCCAGCCTTGCCGCAGTCCCCGCCCCAGCCCAGTCCTGGTCCCAGCCTAGCCCAGCCCCAGCCCTGCCCCAGCCCCATCCCTAGCCCAGCCCTACCCTCAGGCCCCAGCCCCAGCCCTGCCCCAGCCCAGCCCCAGCCCTGGGCCCAGTCCAGCCATAGACTTGGTTCCAGCCCCAACCCTGCACCAGCCCAGCCCCAGCCCCAGCCTTGCCCCGTCCCTGCCCCAGGCCAGTCCTGGTCCCAGCCCAGCCCCAGCCCTGCCCCAGCCCCATCCCTAGCCCAGCCCTACCCTCAGGCCCCAGCCCTAGCCCTGCCCCAGCCTCGGGCCCAGCCCTGTCCCGGGCCCAGCCCAGACCCTAGCCCAGCCTCAGCCCTGGACCCAGCCCTGCCGCAGCCCCAGCCCTGCCCCAGCCCAGCCCCAGCACCAGCCCCAGCCCAGCCCCAGCCCTGGACCGCAGCCTCAAGCCCAGCCCTGCCCGCAGCTCAGCCCTGCCTCAGCCCCAGCCACCGCCCAGCCCCAGCCCTGGACCCAGCCCCAGCCCCAGCCCTGCCCCAGCCCAGCCCCAGCACCAGTCCCAGCCCAGCCACAGCCCTGGACCGCAGCCTCAAGCCCAGCCCTGCCCCCAGCTCAGCCCTGCCTCAGCCCCAGCCACCGCCCAGCCCCACCCACGGCCCCAGCCCCGGCCCCAGCCCAGCCCTAGCCCAGCCCTGCCTCAGCCACAGCCCTAACCCAGCCCTGCCCTTAGCCCAGCCCCGCCCTTAGCCCAGCCCCAGCCCTGCCCCAGCCTCGGGCCCAGCCCTGCCCCAGGCCCAGCCCAGACACCAGCCCAGACCAGACACAAGCCAAGCCCCACCCACAGCCCCAGCCCCAGCCACCGCCCAGCCCCAGCCCTGCCCCAGCCCAGCCCCAGCACCAGCCCCAGACCAGCCCCTGCCCTGGACCCAGCCCCAGCCCCAGCCCAGCCCCAGCCCCAGCCCCAGCACCAGCCTCGGGCCCAGCCCTGCCCGAGGCCCAGCCCAGACCCCAGCCCAGCCCCACCCTCGGCCCCAGCCCAGCCCCACCCTCGGCCCCAGCCCTGCCCCAGCCTCGGGCCCAGCCCTGCCCCTGGCCCAGCCCAGACCCCAGCCCAGCCCCACCCACGGCCCCAGCCCCGGCCCCAGCCCAGCCCTAGCCCAGCCCTGCACAGCCATAGCTTTAACCCAGCCCTGCCCTTAGCCCAGCCCCAGCCCTGCCCCAGCCCCATCCCTAGCCCAGCCCTACCCTCAGGCCCCAGCCCCAGCCCTGCCCCAGCCCAGCCCCAGCCCTGGGCCCAGCCCAGCCATAGACTTGGTTCCAGCCCCAGCCCAGCCCCAGCCCTGCCCTAGCCCCATCCCTAGCCCAGCCCTACCCTCAGGCCCCAGCCCCAGCCCCTGCCCCAGCCTTGGCCCCAGCCCCAGCCCCAGCCCCAGCCCAGCCATAGACTTGGTTCACAGCCCAGCCCCAGCCCTGCCCCCAGCCCAGCCCTGCCTCAGCCCCAGCCACCGCCCAGCCCCAGCCCTGGACCCAGCCCCAGCCCCAGCCCTGCCCCAGCCCAGCCCCAGCACCAGCCCCAGCCCAGCCCCAGCCCTGGACCGCAGCCTCAAGCCCAGCCCTGCCCCCAGCTCAGCCCTGCCTCAGCCCCAGCAACCACCCAGCGCCAGCCCTGGACCCAGCCCCGGCCCCAGCCCAGCCCTAGCCCAGCCCTGCCCTTAGCCCAGCCCCAGCCCTGCCCCAGCCTCGGGCCCAGCCCTGCCCCAGGCCCAGCCCAGACACCAGTCCAGCCCCACCCACGGCCCCAGCCCCGGCCCCAGCCCAGCCCTAGCCCAGCCCTGCCTCAGCCACAGCCCTAACCCAGCCCTGCCCTTAGCCCAGCCCCGCCCTTAGCCCAGCCCCAGCCCTGCCCCAGCCCCATCCCTAGCCCAGCCCTACCCTCAGGCCCCAGCCCCAGCCCTGCCCTAGCCCAGCCCCAGCCCTGGGCCCAGCCCAGCCATAGACTTGGTTCCAGCCCCAGCCCAGCCCCAGCCCTGCCCTAGCCCCATCCCTACCCCAGCCCTACCCTCAGGCCCCAGCCCCAGCCCTGCCCCAGCCTCGGGCCCAGCCCTGTCCCGGGCCCAGCCCTGTCCCGGGCCCAGCCCAGACCCTAGCCCAGCCTCAGCCCTGGCCCCAGCACTGCTGCAGCCCCAGCCACCGCCCAGCCCCAGCCCTGGACCCAGCCCCAGCCCCAGCCCTGCCCCAGCCCTGCCGCAGCCCCAGCCCTGCCCCAGCCTTGGCCCCAGCCCCAGCCCCAGCCCCAGCCCAGCCATAGACTTGGTTCCCAGCCCAGCCCCAGCCCTGCCCCCAGCCCAGCCCTGCCTCAGCCCCAGCCACCGCCCAGCCCCAGCCCTGGACCCAGCCCCAGCCCCAGCCCTGCCCCAGCCCAGCCCCAGCACCAGCCCCAGCCCAGCCCCAGCCCTGGACCGCAGCCTCAAGCCCAGCCCTGCCCCCAGCTCAGCCCTGCCTCAGCCCCAGCAACCACCCAGCGCCAGCCCTGGACCCAGCCCCGGCCCCAGCCCAGCCCTAGCCCAGCCCTGCCCTTAGCCCAGCCCCAGCCCTGCCCCAGCCTCGGGCCCAGCCCTGCCCCAGGCCCAGCCCAGACACCAGTCCAGCCCCACCCACGGCCCCAGCCCCGGCCCCAGCCCAGCCCTAGCCCAGCCCTGCCTCAGCCACAGCCCTAACCTACTGCAAGAAGGGGGCCGCTTTAACGACCAATTTGATCAGCGGATTCCACTTTATTGAGCATCAGACACATCTTATATACAGTTTGCTATAATTATGCCCACTTGGCAACATACTATTGGTTGCTCTCTAACAGGTTACATCATTGTTTTCACAACTCTGTGGAATTCTTCTATCCGGCCTAATTGCTCTCTTTCCCAGATCTCGCCTCCTCCTTATCTTGCTTGCCTCCCATCTCAGGGGCAGCTGGACTTCAGCATACCAAGCAATCAGCACTTTCTCACATCTCCTCTCTGCCAGTATATTATCAACAGAGAATTCTTCAAGGCCTGAATTGCACAGGTGTTCCTGGGACCCATGTCCCCTCTTGTCCGACAACAATTCCCCCGTTTTTCTTTTGTGCAAGTAAGGCCTTGGAAGTTATTCTTTGAACACTTTGCATAATACAATTATAAACAAGTTTAACAATAATCAAAATGAGTACAATAATACCTAAGAACCTTAAAACTTACTACTATAATTAACAAACATATTTACATTAAGTCTGGGTATCCCTATCAGACATGTCTGAAAAAGTTCAATCAATTCATTATTACCTGTTATGTTGCATCTTTATTTTCTCTAGGATGGTCAAAAATCATAATTTGTTTAATGGTAGCAAGATTTCTTTAATCTGTAAAGGTAGATCTGGCCAGGCTCTAGCTTCACAGACAGAAAACTTGCAGGCAATCAGCAAGAGCAAAAGAGCTTCATTGCTTTGCCCAATATAAAATTACCCATAATAATGTGGTTTTGGTCATCCTAGTAATACTAAATCTCTTATTGGTACCAACTTCACCCAAAAAGCAACCTTACAATAGTTTTCTTCATCTTATATAGTTTCATCATCTATATAAGCAAACTTATGCTAAATAGAAGGGAGGCATATGATTGTCTTAGAATAGGTGGTCAAATCCCTTCTCCCTACATTTCAGTGTGGTAAGGGTCAGAGCATCCACTTTCACACATGCTCAATTGTGCAGGCTTCTTATCTGAAGAAAACAAATTCCCAGTTCTGAATGTTTATCTTTAAGACAGCTCCTTCTCAGCCGTGATGTCTCCAATTAACCAGGCAGTGTCCTTGCAAGTCTGCAAGAGAGGTTTCTTTCTCTTTACCCTCTAAACAGGCCTTACAAGATCCTGACCCTTAATCCCAGTGCACTCTAAGTCTTACAATTTTAACACAAATCACCAGTATATTCATCACAATTCCCCCCTTTTTTTTTGTCACCATTGATTTGTGTTAAAATTTCCAGATATTTCAGAACCTTCTTAATTGGATCATAATTAAGTTCATCTGTTCTGATCACATTCTGATCATAATTCTCTACTTGTAACTCGTTGACATGAGCAATCTTACTTAAAGGTCTTAGTATTTTGCAACAACAATTGCAGAGTATTATGCATAGCAATATTACAATTATTCCAACAATATTACAAACAAATGTTTGAAGCCAATTTAGATTTGGTAACCAGAAAGTTAATTTATCCCATATTTCTTTAAATCCACAAGAAGTATCATCTAAAGAAATCTGATGTAATATCTGATTGTGGTTTACAATCGCCTGTAAATCTGTTTTCACTCGTTTATCTAGATTAACATAACTACAACAACTTACATGTATGACTACACATACACCCCCTTCCTTTACATATGAAAAATCCAAAGCTAATCTATTCTGAGTAGATATTTTCGAGAGACTATTGATTTCAATTTGCTGCGCTTTTATTGCATCTGTGCTTGCATTTACTATGATTTCAACTGTAGCAGAAAAATTTACCATTGCTTTTTCAAGTTCAAGTCTTTTCTCTCCGGTCTGATCAAGATTCCACACATGGGAACGTGGTTTTTGATTTCGATTGGACTACTTATGTACAAATAGGGTTAGGATCAAAATTAGGCTCCACCAAGTATATGTGAACTCTGCCTCCTCGGCCTGCTGGGGTGCAACCAGCAGCCGGGTGTATTTTCTTCTCGGCAGCAGTTACATTCTTCAGGAGCCCTACAGATTTTTTAACTCCTTAACCCACTTCAAAATTCCATTTGGAGTCTCTTCTCTACTTCCTTGGTTAGTTTGTTTACCATTTCCCATTGTGCTTCTGTTATTTCAATTCCTCTTCCTTTAAAATCTTATGTCTCTTACTTTTCCTTTTACTAATCCTTTTAATTATTCCTGAGATTTCCCAACTAAAATTTCTCTAGTCTTTATTTCCCACTTATGCCAATCCCTTTCAATAATTTTCCATGGGGATTTAAATCCTTTTTCTCACCACAAAATAGGTTTTCTGTATTTACCAGTCCAAACTGCCTATTTTTCAAATTCAGCATTCAGGACAAAATTATTTTGATTGATGCTTTTGACCCCAGATTATCAGAACAGTTATTGTGATCGATGTTTGACTTCATGGGAAATGCTGTTTCCTCTCAGTCTTGGTTCTTCTGCACATTAGTGAAGGAATAGTTGTTAAAATTAATACCTATTTACTACAAACCTTAACTTATGCTAATACTAAAAATCCTTAAAACCTTAAAAAACTATGTTAAAATTAATCCATCAAATCAGTGTCTAAAAAAGAAATAAAATTGTTACATTAACTAAAAAACACTTTCCCAAAATTAAAACCTGTTTATACATTCCTTAACCTATATTACATGGAGCTCCTTTGAAATGCCTAGGCAGACAACTAAGAAGGTTCGAACCAAAAGAAAATCTTACAATTTGAACTCTTAACTAAGTGCATACACCTTACTGCAATTACTATGTACTAAGTACTTATAAATACACCAAATGCTTACTTATTCATTATGCTTATTAGAAAAACTTAACAAAAACTCTAAATAACAAATATCTGAAAGACGTTACAATCAGAAATGACAAAATGAGTACTGTTGCTTTAAATCAAAACAGAGTAGTGCGGCTAAAGCCGCTGCGGGGAAAGGGGTGGGGGGCTGCTGCCGTGGCAGCTGCTCCGCTGCTACTGTCGGTGCTGTCGGTGTCGGTGGTGCGTCAGCCGGTAACCCGCCTTGGTCGGAGCCGTCGGTATCCGCGGGGGCCGGCAGGGCTCGCGGGAGGAGTGCGGTGGCAGGAACGCTGTAACCGCGAGCCTCCAAGCGCGCCATTTTTTCTAAGAGGGGCCGTAAAGCAAAGTCGGCACTGTTTGAATTCCTCGCTGCCGGTATTGTCTTCCGAGTCCGAGCCGTCGCTGGCGATGTCAGAGGAAGGTTCCCCGCTGTGTGCACAACGGCAGTGGTGACGGCTGGTAAACGCGGTGTGGTCGCCGCAAGATGTATCGGGGGCGGCCCCGGTCGATCCGGTCGACAGTTCTCAGACACATCTTTCAGCTGCAACTCAGATACACCTGGCGCTGCATCTCGTCCTGACAAAGTTGCTCTAACTGCAGCAGCCATTCGCTGTTTCAGTTCGTAGGTTTTAACACAGTTCATGCATTCTCGCCACGACTTTTGCAGCTTTATAGCAGTTTTATCACCATCTATAACCAAGTCCCACAACTTGTCCCTGTATTCTCTCCAACAAGCTTCATCAAAATAACTATCTCCGCTAGGGAAATGCCCTAAAGCGGATCTATGGGCCAAAAGTCCAGGCATTACTTTAGACGATATCTCCGCCTTACGCTTTTCGATGACACTGTATTTCGCCTGATGACTGCTTATAGGGTCGGCCTTGCCCTTTCGAGTTTGTGCGCAAAGGTACTAAGGCTGCCATAACCTGCTGACTATGCTCAAGCTGTTTTGTCATTGTCATTGACAACACCTCAGCCTGTTTTTGTAATCCCTTATCAATCACCCTCCGTCAGCATGGCCATCGGATTGCTTGGCAAGTCCTGAGCCCTCTGCAACAATTCGGCTACCGTCCATCTAGGATCTGCTGATGTAATAAGCTGTTGCGTCTGCTGGTTCCCATTCTGCATTAAACACTGCCTTAAAATTGCCTCTCGGATACCTTCTCCTACGCTTGCTGCTCTAAGTGCGGCAAGCAACTTATCTACAAATTCACCAAGAGGTTCCTGTCTACCTTGCTTAATTCCCATATAGTGAGGATTTGCATTTCCATCCTTCTGCTTGTCAAAAGCCCTCCTTACTATCTGGCTGATGCTTGCAAAACAGGCGGCTGTAAAAGTGCCTGTAACTCTGGTCTCTCATACTGCTCCCGTTCCACACAACTGATCTACTGTTACATCAAAATAGTGGGTCGTTTTGCTGTCTTTGTACTCAGCTGATTGTCTAGCTAGGTGTTTCCCACTCATTCAAAAATGTCATAAATTGAGATGCTGTTAGGATCAGCTTCATAACATTATAAGAATCTCTAGGTAACATATTATAGTTCATGTAAATAAAATCAATCATCTGTCTAGCTGGTTCAGATTGAACCCCAAATTGACTCGCAGTCTGTCTTAATTGAGATAACAATTTCCATGGCAATTGGGTTACATCAGCCTGAAAAACATTTTGCTCCCCAGGGACCTGTGTATACATTACTGGAAGAACTTGATGTGAAGCAGCCAGCCGGCTAAACCCTTCCTGATCTCCTTCGGCGTTTAAGTGCTCTGCAACCTTTCGCCAATACTCTGTGTGCTTTCTTGCATGATCTTTAACACTACCTCCAGGATCTATCGCCCTGTTTGTCTCCTCTCCCTCACCTACTTTCTTCTCCTGTACAATTTGCTCAGCTAAAAGATACGGGGAAGGCTCCTCAGCAGAGTCCTGTGTTACAGATTGTAATTCGACTCTGCCACCTAACCCTTTTACACACGCAGCCTTCTCCTTTCTTAAATAATCCTGAACCTCTTCTGACAAAGGCAACCCAGCATGTGTAACACTTGCTCCATTTGGGTCCGTATAATCTAATCGTACCCTGGCTTGATAAGCTGCCATTTGCTCAGACACGATGCTGATCCAATGCTGTCATAACCGTCTTCCACCATTTTCCACACTCCTTTGCTCGTTTTTCATCATCTAAGCCATGCAGCCACAAGTCTTGTCCAGACTTTTTCCACTGCAATCTTTCAAACACCTCATTTGGGTCCTTAAAATATCCTAACTCTCCTGCATAGCTTAACAGCGGCACCAACTCCTTTGTAAAATTTAACTTACACTGTCGCTTTTCTAAAAAGCATATAAATAAATCATACGCTGCCTGCCTATCCATAACCGTATTTAAACGTTAATACCTGTGCGCACAGACCTCGTTTAAGCAGTTTCCGGCTCTACAGCGGTCTTCGGCTTCAAGGCTGTCTTCCTTTTCTTGCAGCCTCCGGTACTGCTATCCCGGGCCGGCCGTCTTCTTGCCTCCCGGCTTACTGCGAATCTCCCAACGTCCCGAAGAACTTCTTAAACCCTAACGTTTGTCTTCATTAGGGTCCCGTGTTCGAGCGCCACTTACTGCAAGAAGGGGGCCGCTTTAACGACCAATTTGATCAGCGGATTCCACTTTATTGAGCATCAGACACATCTTATATACAGTTTGCTATAATTATGCCCACTTGGCAACATACTATTGGTTGCTCTCTAACAGGTTACATCATTGTTTTCACAACTCTGTGGAATTCTTCTATCCGGCCTAATTGCTCTCTTTTCCCAGATCTCGCCTCCTCCTTATCTTGCTTGCCTCCCATCTCAGGGGCAGCTGGGTTTCAGCATACCAAGCAATCAGCACTTTCTCACATCTCCTCTCTGCCAGTATATTATCAACAGAGAATTCTTCAAGGCCTGAATTGCACAGGTGTTCCTGGGACCCATGTCCCCTCTTGTCCGACAACACTAACCAGCCCTGCCCTTAGCCCAGCCCCCGCCCTTAGCCCAGCCCCAGCCCTGCCCCAGCCTCGGGCCCAGCCCTGCCCCAGGCCCAGCCCAGACACCAGCCCAGACCAGACACAAGCCAAGCCCCACCCCACAGCCCCAGCCCCAGCCACCCGCCCAGCCCCAGCCCTGCCCCAGCCCAGCCCCAGCACCAGCCCTTGCCCTGGACCCAGCCCCAGCCCCAGCCCTGCCCCAGACCCAGCCCAGACCCAGCCCAGCCCCACCCTCGGCCCCAGCCCAGCCACACCCTCAACCCCAGCCCTGCCCCCAGCCTCGGGCCCAGCCCAGCCCCAGCCCAGCCCCAGCCACCCGCACAGCCCCAGCCCCTATACCCAGCACCAGCCCCAGCCCTGGCCCGAGCCCAGCCCCAGCCCCAGCCCCAGCCCCAGCCCCAGCACCAGCCCCAGCCCAGACCCTGCCCTGGCCCCAGCCCAGTCCCAGCCCCAGCCCAGCCCCAGCCCAGCCCCAGCCCTGGACCCAGTCCCAGCCCAGCCCCAGCCCCTGCCCCAGCCACCGCCCAGCCCCAACCCTGCCCCAGCCCAGCCCCAGCCACAGCGCAGCCCCAGCCCTTGACCCCAGCCTCGGGCCCAGCCCTGCCCCAGCCCTGCCGCAGCCCCAGCCCTGCCCCAGCCCTGCCGCATCCCCAGCCCTGCCCTAGCCTTGGCCCCAGCCCCAGCCCCAGCCCCTGCCCCAGCCTTGGCCCCAGCCCCAGTCCCAGCCCAGCCCCAGCCCAGCCCCAGCCCTGGACCCAGTCCCAGCCCAGCCCCAGCCCTGCCCCAGCCACCGCCCAGCCCCAGCCCTAGACCCAGCACCAGCCCCAGCCCTGGCCCCAGCCCAGCCCCAGCCCCAGCCCCAGTCCAGCCCAGCCCCAGCCCTGCCCCAGCCACCGCACAGCCCCAGCCCCAGCCCCAGCCCAGCCCCTGCCCTGGCCCCAGACCCAGTCCCAGCCCAGCCCCAGCCCAGCCCCAGCCCTGGACCCAGTCCCAGCCCTGGCCCCAGCCCAGCCCCTGCCCCAGCCCCAGCCCCAGCCCCCAGCCCAGACCCTGCCCTGGCCCCAGCCCCAGTCCCAGCCCAGCCCCAGCCCAGCCCTAGCCCTGGACCCAGTCCCAGCCCAGCCCCAGCCCTGCCCCAGCCACCGCCCAGCCCCAGCCCTGCCCCAGCCCAGCCCCAGCCACAGCGCAACCCCAGCCCTTGACCCCAGCCTCGGGCCCAGCCCTGCCCCAGGCCCAGCCCAGATACCAGCCCAGCCCCACCACACGGCCCCAGCCCCAGCCCCAGCCCAGCCCTAGCCCAGCCCTGCAAAGCCACAGCCCTAACCCAGCCCTGCCCTTAGCCCAAGCCCAAGCTCAGCCCCAGCCTCGGGCCCAGCCCTGTCCCAGGCCCAGCCCAGATCCTAGCCCAGCCCCAGCCCCAGCCGAGCCTCCAGCCCCTAGCCCAGCCCTGCACTCAGCCCCAGCCCCAGCCCCAGCCCTGCCCCGGCCTCGGGCCCAGCCCTGCCGCAGCCCCAGCCCTGCCCCAGCCCTACACTCAGCCCCAGCCCCAGCCCCAGCCCGGCCCCGGCCCAGCCCCAGCCCCAGCCCCAGCCCAGCCCCTGCCCTAGACCCAGCCCCAGCCCAGCCCCAGCCCTGCCCCAGCCCAGCCCCAGCCCTGGGCCCAGCCCAGCCCCAGGCCAGCCCCAACCCCAGTCCTGCCACAGCCCAGCCCCCATCCCCAGCCCTGCCCCAGCCCTGCCCTCATCCCAAGCCCCAGCCCCAGCCTGGCCCCAGCCCCAGCCTGGCCCCAGTCCTGCCCGAGACCCAGCCCCAGCCCCAGCCCCAGCCCAGCCATAGACTTGGTTCCAGCCCCAGCCCTGCCCCAGACCAGCCCCAGCCCCAGCCTTGCCGCAGTCCCCGCCCCAGCCCAGTCCTGGTCCCAGCCCAGCCCAGCCCCAGCCCTGCCCCAGCCCCATCCCTAGCCCAGCCCTACCCCTCAGGCCACAACCCCAGCCCTGCCCCAGCCCAGCCGCAGCCCTGGGCCCAGCCCAGCCATAGACTTGGTTCCAGCCCCAACCCTGCCCCAGCCCAGCCCCAGCCCCACCCACAGCCCCAGTCCCCCGCCCCCAGCCCAGTCCTGCTCCCAGCCCATCCCCCAGCCCTGCCCCAGCCCCATCCCTAGCCCAGCCCTACCCTCAGGCCCCAGCCCCAGCCCTGCCCCAGCCTCGGGCCCAGCCCTGTCCCGGGCCCAACCTGTCCCAGGCCCAGCCCAGCCCCAGCCCAGCCCCTGCCCTGGCCCCAGCCCCAGTCCCAGCCCAGCCCCAGCCCAGCCCCAGCCCTGGACCCAGTCCCAGCCCAGCCCCAGCCCTGCCCCAGCCACCGCCCAGCCCCAGCCCTGCCCCAGCCCAGCCCCACCACGGCCCCAGCCCCGGCCCCAGCCCAGCCCTAGCCCAGCCCTGCACAGCCACAGCCGTAACCCAGCCCTGCCCTTAGCCGAGCCCCAGCCCCTGCCCCAGCCTCGGGCCCAGCCCTGCCCCAGGCCCAGCCCAGATCCTAGCCCAGCCCCCAGCCCAGCCGAGCCTCCAGCCCCTAGCCCAGCCCTGCACTCAGACCCAGCCCCAGCCCCAGTCCTGCCCCGGCATCGGGCCCAGCCCTGCCGCAGCCCCAGCCCTGCCCCAGCCCTGCACTCAGCCCCAGCCCCAGCCCCAGCCCGGCCCCGGCCCAGCCCCAGCCCCAGCCCAGCCCCTGCCCTAGACCCAGCCCCCAAGCCTGGCCCCAGTCCTGCCCCAGCCCAGCCCCAGCCCTGCCCCCAGCCCAGCCCTAGGCCAGCCCCAGCCCCAGTCCTGCCACAGCCCAGCCCCCAGCCCCAGCCTGGCTCCATCTCCAGCCCTGGCCCCAGTCCTGCCCAAGACCCAGCCCCAGCCCCAGCCCCAGCCCAGCCATAGACTTGGTTCCAGCCCCAGCCCTGCCCCAGACCAGCCCCAGCCCCAGCCCCAGCCTTGCCGGCAGTCCCCGCCCCAGCCCAGTCCTGGTCCCCAGCCAACCCCAGCCCTGCCCACAGCCCCATCCCTAGCCCAGCCCTACCCTCAGGCCCCAGCCCCAGCCCTGCCCCAGCCCAGCCACAGCCCTGGGCCCAGCCCAGCCATAGACTTGGTTCCAGCCCCAGCCCTGCCCCAGCCCAGCCCCAGCCCCAGCCTTGCCCCAGTCCCCGCCCCAGCCCAGTCCTGGTCCCAGCCCAGCCCCAGCCCTGCCCCAGCCCCATCCCTAGCCCAGCCCTACCCTCAGGCCCCAGCCCCAGTCCCAGCCCCAGCCCAGCCCCAGCCCAGCCCCCAGCCCTGGACCCAGTCCCAGCCCAGCCCCAGCCCTGCCCCAGCACCGCCCAGCCCCCAACCCTGCCCCAGCCCAGCCCCAGCCACAGCGCAGCCCCAGCCCTTGACCCCAGCCTCGGGCCCAGCCCTGCCCCAGCCCTGCCGCAGCCCCAGCCCTGCCCCAGCCCTGCCGCATCCCCAGCCCTGCCCTAGCCTTGGCCCCAGCCCCAGCCCCAGCCCTGCCCCAGCCTTGGCCCCAGCCCCAGTCCCAGCCCAGCCCCAGCCCAGCCACAGCCCTGGACCCAGTCCAGCCCAAGCCCCAGCCCTGCCCCAGCCACCGCCCAGCCCCAGCCCTAGACCCAGCACCAGCCCCAGCCCTGGCCCCAGCCCAGCCCCAAGCCCCCAGCCCCAGTCCCAGCCCAGCCCCAGCCCTGCCCCAGCCACCGCACGAGCCCCAGCCCCAGCCCCAGCCCAGCCCCTGCCCTGGCCCCAGACCCCAGTCCAGGCCCAGCCCCAGCCCAGCCCCAGCCCTGGACCCAGTCCCAGCCCTGGCCCCAGCCCAGCCCCTGCCCCAGCCCCAGCCCCAGCCCCAGCCCAGACCCTGCCCTGGCCCCAGCCCCAGTCCCAGCCCAGCCCCAGCCCAGCCCTAGCCCTGGACCCAGTCCCAGCCCAGCCCAGCCCCAGCCCCAGCCCAGACCCTGCCCTGGCCCCAGCCCCAGTCCCAGCCCAGCCCCAGCCCAGCCCTAGCCCTGGACCCAGTCCCAGCCCAGCCCCAAGCCCTGCCCCAGCCACCGCCCAGCCCCAGCCCTGCCCAGCCCAGCCCCCAGCCACAGCGCAACCCCAGCCCTTGACCCCAGCCTCGGGCCCAGCCCTGCCCCAGGCCCAGCCCAGATACCAGCCCAGCCCCACCCACGGCCCCAGCCCCAGCCCCAGCCCAGCCCTAGCCCAGCCCTGCAAAGCCACAGCCCTAACCCAGCCCTGCCCTTAGCCCAGCCCAAGGCTCAGCCCCAGCCTCGGGCCCAGCCCTGTCCCAGGCCCAGCCCAGATCCTAGCCCAGCCCCAGCCCCAGCCGAGCCTCCAGCCCCTAGCCCAGCCCTGCACTCAGCCCCAGCCCCAGCCCCAGCCCTGCCCCGGCCTCGGGGCCCAGCCCTGCCGCAGCCCCAGCCCTGCCCCAGCCCTACACTCAGCCCCAGCCCCAGCCCCAGCCCGGCCCCGGCCCAGCCCCAGCCCCAGCCCCAGCCCAGCCCCTGCCCTAGACCAGCCCCAGCCCAGCCCCAGCCCTGCCCCAGCCCAGCCCCAGCCCTGGGCCCAGCCCAGCCCCCAGGCCAGCCCCAACCCCAGTCCTGCCACAGCCCAGCCCCCCATCCCCAGCCCTGCCCCAGCCCTGCCCTCATCCCAGCCCCAGCCCCAGCCTGGCCCCAGCCCCAGCCTGGCCCCAGTCCTGCCCGAGACCCAGCCCCAGCCCCAGCCCCAGCCCAGCCATAGACCTTGGTTCCAGCCCCAGCCCTGCCCCAGACCAGCCCCAGCCCCAGCCTTGCCGCAGTCCCCGCCCCAGCCCAGTCCTGGTCCCAGCCCAGCCCAGCCCAGCCCTGCCCCAGCCCCATCCCTAGCCCAGCCCTACCCTCAGGCCACAACCCCAGCCCTGCCCCAGCCCAGCCGCAGCCCTGGGCCCAGCCCAGCCATAGACTTGGTTCCAGCCCCAACCCTGCCCCAGCCCAGCCCCAGCCCCACCCACAGCCCAGTCCCCGCCCCAGCCCAGTCCTGCTCCCAGCCCATCCCCAGCCCTGCCCCAGCCCATCCCTAGCCCAGCCCTACCTCAGGCCCCAGCCCCAGCCCTGCCCAGCCTCGGGCCCAGCCCTGTCCCGGGCCCAGACCTGTCCCAGGGCCCAGCCCAGACCCTAGCCGAGCCTCAGCCTTGGCCCCAGCCCTGCCGCAGCCCCAGCCCTGCCCCAGCCCCGGCCCCAGCCCTGCCCCAGCCCTGCCGCAGCCCCAGCCCTGCCCCAGCCTTGGCCCTAGCCCCAGCCCCAGCCCAGCCCCTGCCCCTGGCCCCAGCCCCAGTCCCAGCCCAGCCCCAGCCCAGCCCCAGCCCTGGACCCAGTCCCAGCCCAGCCCCAGCCCTCGCCCCAGCCACCGCCCAGCCCCAGCCCTGCCCCAGCCCAGCCCCCACCACGGCCCCAGCCCCGGCCCCAGCCCAGCCCTAGCCCAGCCCCTGCACAGCCACAGCCCTAACCCAGCCCTGCCCTTAGCCGAGCCCCAGCCCTGCCCCAGCCTCGGGCCCCAGCCCTGCCCCAGGCCCAGCCCAGATCCTAGCCCAGCCCCAGCCCAGCCGAGCCTCCAGCCCCTAGCCCAGCCCTGCACTCAGCCCCAGCCCCAGCCCCCAGTCCCTGCCCCGGCATCGGGCCCAGCCCTGCCGCAGCCCCAGCCCTGCCCCAGCCCTGCACTCAGCCCCAGCCCCAGCCCCAGCCCGGCCCCGGCCCAGCCCCAGCCCCAGCCCAGCCCCTGCCCTAGACCCAGCCCCAGCCTGGCCCCAGTCCTGCCCCAGCCCAGCCCCAGCCCTGCCCCAGCCCAGCCCTAGGCCAGCCCCAGCCCCAGTCCCTGCCACAGCCCAGCCCCCAGCCCCAGCCTGGCTCCATCTCCAGCCTGGCCCCAGTCCTGCCCAAGACCCAGCCCCAGCCCCAGCCCCAGCCCAGCCATAGACTTGGTTCCAGCCCCAGCCCTGCCCCAGACCAGCCCCAGCCCCAGCCCCAGCCTTGCCGCAGTCCCCGCCCCAGCCCAGTCCTGGTCCCAGCCCAACCCCAGCCCTGCCACAGCCCCATCCCTAGCCCAGCCCTACCCTCAGGCCCCAGCCCCAGCCCTGCCCCAGCCCAGCCACAGCCCTGGGCCCAGCCCAGCCATAGACTTGGTTCCAGCCCCAGCCCTGCCCCAGCCCAGCCCCAGCCCCAGCCTTGCCCCAGTCCCCGCCCCAGCCCAGTCCTGGTCCCAGCCCAGCCCCAGCCCTGCCCCAGCCCCATCCCTAGCCCAGCCCTACCCTCAGGCCCCAGCCCCAGCCCTGCCCCAGCCTCGGGCCCAGCCCTGTCCCAGGCCCCAGCCCAGACACCAGCCCAGCCTCAGCCCTGGCCCCAGCCATGCCGCAGCCCCAGCCCCAGCCCAGCCATAGACTTGGTTCCCAGCCCAGCCCCAGCCTGCCCCCAGCCCAGCCCTGTCTCAGCCCCAGCCACCGCCCCAGCCCCAGCCCTGGACCCAGCCCCACCCCCCAGCCCTGCCCCAGCCCAGCCCCAGCACCAGCCCCAGCCCAGCCCAGCCCTGGACCGCAGCCTCAAGCCCAGCCCTGCCCCCAGCTCAGCCCTGCCTCAGCCCCAGCCACCGCCCAACCCCAGCCCTGGACCCAGCCCCAGTCCCCAGCCCAGCCCCAGCCCTGCCCCAGCCACCGCCCAGCCCCAGCCCTGCCCCAGCCCAGCCCCAGCCACAGCGCAGCCCCAGCCCTTGACCCCAGCCTCGGGCCCAGCCCTGCCCCAGGCCCAGCCCAGACACCAGCCCAGCCCCACCCACGGCCCCAGCCCCCGGCCCCAGCCCAGCCCTAGCCCAGCCCTGCACAGACACAGCCCTAACCCAGCCCTGCCCTTAGCCCAGCCCCAGCCCTGCCCCAGCCTCGGGCCCAGCCCTGTCCCAGGCCCAGCCCAGATCCTAGCCCAGCCCCAGCCCCAGCCAAGCCTCCAGCCCCTAGCCCAGCCCTGCACTCAGCCCACCCCAGCCCTGCCCCAGCCCAGCCCCAGCACCAGCCCCAGCCAGCCCCAGCCCTGGACCGCAGCCTCAAGCCCAGCCCTGCCCCCAGCTCAGCCCTGCCTCAGCCCCAGCCACCGCCCAGCCCCAGCCCTGGACCCAGCCCAGCCCCAGCCCAGCCCTAGCCCAGCCCTGCACAGCCACAGCCCTAACCCAGGCCTGCCCTTAGCCCAGCCCCGCCCTTAGCCCAGCCCCAGCCCTGCCCCAGCCTCGGGCCCAGCCCTGCCCCAGGCCCAGCCCAGACACCAGTCCAGCCCCAACCACGGCCCCAGCCCCGGCCCCAGCCCAGCCCTAGCCCAGCCCTGCCCTTAGCCCAGCCCCAGCCCTGCCCCAGCCTCGGGCCCAGCCCTGCCGCAGGCCCAGCCCAGACACCAGTCCAGCCCCACCCACGGGCCCAGCCCCGGCCCCCAGCCCAGCCCTAGCCCAGCCCTACCCTCAGGCCCCAGCCCCAGCCCTGCCCCAGCCTCGGGCCCAGCCCTGTCCCGGGCCCAGCCCTGTCCCAGGCCCAGCCCAGACCCTAGCCCAGCCTCAGCCCTGGCCCCAGCCCTAGCCGCACCCCCAGCCC